>NC_134851.1:39018216-39324526 GCF_965363235.1 Mytilus galloprovincialis | reverse complement strand
CCTTTGGAACTTAGTGTAGACCAATTTGAAAACTGGGCCCATAATCAAAAATCTAAAATCTAAATATATGTTTAGATTCAGCATATCAAAGAACCCCAAGAATTCAATATTTGTTAAAATCAAACTAAGTTTAATTTTGGACCCTTTGCACTTCAATATGGACAAATTTGATAACAGGGCCCAAAAATCACAATACATGCTTAGATTCAGCATGTAAAAGAACCCCTTAAATTATTTTTTTGTAAAATTCAAACTAAGTTAAATTTTGGACCCTTTGGACCTCAATGTAGACCTATTTGAAAGGGGACCCAAAATTAAAAATCGAAATACACAGTTAAATTGGGCTTATCAATGAACCTCAAGATTCAAATTTTTGATAAAATCAAAATAAGTTTAATTTTGGACCCTTGGGACCTTATTAATGTATGTCAATTTGAAAACGGGATCCATAATTAAAAATCTAAATAGACAGTTAGATTTGACACATCAAAGAACCCCAATAATTCTATTTTTGATAAAATCAAACAAAGTTTAATTTTGGACCCTCATGGACCAATTTAAAAATGGGACCCAAAATTCCAAAACTTAATACATGTTTAGATTCAGCACATGAAAAAAAAAACAAAAATTCAAGAATAAAATCGCATTGAAAAGGGTCAAGAAATAAGCAAATCATACAAAGTAATAGAAAAGTATTTTTTCTGAGTCATGATTCTCCCTATTGCATAGATATTTCTGATCAAAGGAAAAATTTTGCTCTAATTTTGGCCAATTAATGTTATAATCACTTGTAACCATTAAAATTGGTATTAAGTATAGATTCCCGAATGATTTTGACTGGAACTGGACAAAAGATTGTTTATTAGATAAATACCCCCTCCCCCCTCCTTTGCAAAAAGAAGGGCGATCCTATATATAGCTAGTTTGTGGGGGTTGAGTAAAATGTTTAAACACATTTTTAAAATATTGATTGAGAAACTGTTGTTGTTGATTTACAAGGCAAAACACTTCTCAATCTGTCTGTCTAAATAATACCTGTGATAAAAAATCCATGCTACTTTTAGAAGTGATGCTGTTTCGTTCACTTAAATTCTTGCCTGTGTTACATCTGACACTCTGAAAAATAAAAGGTTCCTAATGACTTCATGTTAAATTGCTATTTCCCCTGTTTAATTCTGAGGAATATGTCAAATAAATCTGGTTTTGAAAAGTTAAAAAAAACCAGAGGAACATTTGTAACTACATTAAAACTCAGTTATGGGCACATACAATATTGACTCTGAGTGATCATAGCTGACCTATACTGTTTACTTCTATGTTCTTTGATCTCTAGTAGAGATATTTTTCATTGGCAATTATACAGCAAAAATAAAGCAAAAAATATTTTATTTTTGCTAGTAATAGTTTCTGGGGGTTCAATTCTATGCAATCACTTTATGATATAACATTTGCTTTCTGTACACCTTTCCATTAACAGTTTGCATTGATAAAATTTCTTTAAATGAATAAAATTGAGAGTGGAAGATTTATTACAATGATTTCACAATCTTAGGAATAATGGAAGTTATGGAACTTTGTTAAATGGAAAATATCCCTTATGTAAGATGTCTTGGTACTTGTATTTTATATTTGTATACATCTATGTATTTCAAGTAGTGAGACTATAATAAAATATTGAATCTGAATCTGTCTTGATGTTAGATAACATTGCTCAGCAATTGCATAACATATAAAGTTAATTATAGTTCATAGTATAAATAAAATTTTCTTAAATGGATTGTTTTGGGGAAATACAGGGATAAATTATTTTGGAAGAATAAAAAAAATACTAAAGTGGGTTGATGTGGTCTGATAACATACATCTTCTGTTGTTTCCATCTTTTCTTGATATGTTGGCAGATTCCCTTTTCTTCTTGTTGATTTAACCTTTAAAATAAAATTTTAATTAATACTAACAGGATCTAAATACTAACAGATGATCTATAATAAGCTGAAATATTTGCTTGTAATAAAAATTAAATAGCAAAATATAAATTTAAACAGCAATTAATTCCCTTCATATTCAATCACTGTATCTTACTAAATATATAAGGCATAAGCAGTTTAACAAAATATTTTCTATAGTGGAAGTAAATTTATATTTTTGATTATGTATGAATAATAACTATTTACACAACAATTAAATTGATTCACCTTATTTAAATGGAGAATAAAAATAAAAATCAGCAATATAAACAGCAAATAAGTTTTGTAATGTTTGTTAATATGCTTATTTTTTCATAGACAAAAAATATACAGTTATAGTATCATTTGTTAAATAAATTAGGTGCAATTTGTGAAAAGGATAGGACTCTCCAATATATTTTTTTTCTAGCCTTCCTGCGCGACTCAGCGAATGTAGCAATGAGTCTCTATCCTGGTATGTGAAGACTTTGTATGACATATATCATAATATCATTACTAAACACATGCTGAACCTTTTGTACAGATACAAGGATTACTTTTAAACAATATATTATTATTACCTCATTTCCCCTTCAAGTACTACATCATTGACATCTATTCTTATTTTCTATAGAAACAAAGCACAACATTCTGGAAAAAATGATAGCAATTATTTATAAAACTACAGTAAAACATTGAAACAAGTTCTGTGTTAATCTATACATGTATTGCTGTTCAAAATTTATTAATATTGCATACCAATTATACATTTGTTTAAGTGAAAGGTACTTAACCATACATAGATGTTCAACAGAGTACTCATCTATTTTCTATCATTATACAATTTTTTCTAGAATATTTATTTTTCAATTAACTTTTTTGGGGAAGCTGGTTATTTACAGCTTCAAAACATTGTTAAAAGATACTCCGTATTACGGAAGCCGATAAGGGCCATTCAAAAAAAATATTTTATGTCGTAATTACGACATAGCATGTCGTAATTTCAACATAACATGTCGTTATTACGATATTGCTATGTCGTAATTTCGACAAAACATGTCGTTATAACGACATCGCTATGTCATAATTTCGACATAACATGTCGTAATAACGACATCTCCATATATAAAAAAGAATATGTATTATGATTGCCAAGAGACTAAATGACACAGAAATTAACAACTACAAAAATGTATAGGTCATCATAATGCCCCCAAAAATTAAAAAAGCACCCACATAGTCAGCAATAAAAGAGGGACGAAAGAGGGAGAGTCCCGAAATTCTGTGTGGTAGAGAGTGCGTTATTAATTAATTATTAGCTCCCTTGGTAAAACTCCAAATTTCATATTTAATGTATTTCATTGTTAAATAATTTCATGAAGCTTAATAAGTATATATATATTTGTTAATTGCATGGCTTTTGCTATTTGAATTCATTGGTTAAAGATATTTATCTATATTGTAAAGTTTAATATTTGCATCGTCGCAAAATCTTTCGTTACCTTCTTTGGTTGCCTTCTGTTAGAAACTTATATATTTTATAGATCACAATAGGTTTCATATGTGACCGACCGCGGGAAGGCTGTATGAAGGTCGATACGACCTTGGTAATGTTGGAAGAAGAAAAGGTAGAAATATATGAAGACTGATTTTCAGTCCAACCTAGGCAAGCTAAGCTTTCAACCTCCCTTTCACTAAATGCCTTTTTTAATAACTGAGAATTGAAGTATTGATCTCTCTAGTTCTACAGAGTCCCCGAAATGCTGTGTGGCAGACAGTGTTATTAATTAATTATTAGCTCCCTTGGTAAAACTCCTAATTTCATATTTAATGTATTTCATTGTTAAATAATTAACATGAATCTTAATAAGTATATATTTGTTAATTGCATAGCTTTTGCTATTTGAATTCATTGGTTAAAGATATTTATTTATATTGTAAAGTTTAATATTTGCATCGTCGCAAAATCTTTGGTTACCTTCTTTGGTTACCTTCTGTGAGAAACTTATATATTTTATAGATCTTAATAAGTTCAAATTGCTACTGCCCGTGCCAGGGTTGTTTAGCCAGATAAGGTTAATTTAAACTCCTTTTTGTTGGAAAATTTATAAGTGAATTTAATAAGGACTGACGTTCAGTCCTACCAAGGCAAGCAAAGCTTTCCACCTCCCTATATATAAGCGCAAACTACATGCCTTCTTGTAATAAGGGCGAATACTGATTGCTCTATTTCTACTTTCAAACGTTGGGCACGATATTCCTACAACCCCTAGGATTTAAAACAGAATCTTCGAAATTTCATCTGCAAAACAAAATAAAAATGTTAGAAACACGAACCAATATTAAAACAAATTCAATATATGTTTTAAATTATGTTTTTACAGCTCTTGATCATATACTAAGTAATATCTAGTATATTTGAGGATTAAAATAACAAAGCTATGTGGAAAAAACGGATGTCCAACGTTACATTTATGAAAAACTGTTTTAACTCTTATGTACAGTGATCCTATTTCTTATTATCTGATCTTCCTGAAACTTGGCAGGAACAACGACATGTGTCGGTTCTTTGTGGCGTTAAAGCCGTTATTTTGCCAAATTTCATTTGACTCGGTGGCTGCATATTAAGCTGGAATAAGAAAAATGTCCAATGACATTTTTCCTTAACTCAACGACTGAAAGTTAATTTTATAAGTAGATATAGCAGAAAATGAATAAAAAGAGTGAGACAATAATAATATCTACCAAAAGTACAAATATTTGCCTCATTGTTCGTGAGTTCAAATATTGCTGATTCAATAAAATCTTCTCTACACAGTCGTTTTTTAAACGGTAGCCATTTTGTCCAAGTTGATATTTCATTTTTCAAAGCAGTTAACCAGTTAACGCGTATTTTTTATAATTGATCAAAACAAAAGTTAGATACACGAAGAGTAAAAAATGCCAAGATTCTTTCCTTATTAATAGATATAGGAAGATGTGGTATGAGTGCCAATGAGACAACTCTCCATCCAAATAACAATTTATAAAAGTAAACCATTATAGGTCAATGTACGGCCTTCAACACGGAGCCTTGACTCACACCGAACAACAAGCTATAAAGGGCCCCAAAATTACTAGTGTAAAACCATTCAAACGGGAAAACCAACGTGCGAATCTATATAAAAAAAATGGTATATATTTACTTTGAATGTGTCAAGCATCTATAAACATATTAGACTTAGTTTCATATACAGCGATGCTTTTAATTTTCATTTTAAAATATTGATATACGTGTATATCGATTCTGATGAATTTATATTAGCATATAAGAGTTGACACTTATGATAATTTTTGTGCAATAGCTATATGTGTATAGATTTGCCATTTTTACATTTTTTTGTAAATGTTGCTTGCAAAGTAAAAACAATATTGCATCGACTCTGATCCAAATCAAAAGCATACCTATTTTCAAATTATAATTTTATATCATATACAAAATGTTTAGACTTTAAAAATCGATAAGATTATTTAAAAGACGGTTAAAACCAATACATTTTTCGGTATCCAAAGAAAAACGTGATAACACGCATTGACTAAACACACCTTCTCAATAAGGGTCTTATCTGACCTTGCTTTATCTTAAGTATTGAAACAGTTTATCTGACCTTGTTTAATTCAACATATTTGGGTCTTAAAGGAATAAAATGCTTCCACACATTACAAAACGGTAGCCAATTTGTCCAAACGTCTGAAAACGTCTAAATTCCGAAAGACGCTAATTTCCGACGTTACATGTGCTAAAGTTTCAATTAAATGTTCATGATAATTAAAACAAATCGTGTTATGAAATTTGGAAAAAGAGGTTCATGATTGCTGCCGAAATAAAAGAATAGTGCATGTTGCTATAGACTCCGCCCGGGGATATAGGTTCGACACAGGTTAAATTTTGCAATTTTTATTAATCGTTAATAGCTTTTAACGATTTATTTAAAAGAATGATGAAATGGGGGGGGGGGGGATCTCATTATATGAACTTCGTCCAACTTTTGTAAAGACAAATTGGAGACACCAAAACAGTCCTCTTAATGTAAAATGCGAATTGAAATTTATGTTGCGGAAGTACTCCGAAATAGATCATTTAAAGTCGTCACTTCAGTAAGGTGCAATCACCAATATTAAAAGACTTAATACCAGTTCAAGAAATGTTTTACTTTGCGATTTGTCCTGCTATTCATGCTATAACTGTCGTGATGAAAGTTATTCCTGTACTAGCGAAGCCGGAACTTTTCGTCAATATTAACTTGTGCATGAAATGTAGGTAATTGAAAGACAAATCCCAAACAGCAACGAAAACTGTTTCATCGAATAGATAAAAACCCCGGATTATAATAGCCGTTTTCGCGGACGATTCAGTAGTAGATTACTATATTTTAAAATGTATATCAGAAGTTAAAAACTATAGATGACTTGGGAAATATTTCACAAGCCAAGGTTCAAGTAATTGAAGGGTTGTATTTCAACAACTTATGTGCCAGGGAAAATACAATTCTATTCAAATTAAACCAAGGGTAAAAATGTTCGATTTACTTGCAGAGTGTCAGATATATTTGTATTGGGGTTGAATTAAGATATAGAAATTTTACAATGACAGATGATATGCACCTTGAAAGTTAAACATCCTATGATAAAAGTTTTGTACATCTAATAATATTTTTTTTTATGGAAAACCGTATACATGTACTTCCGTCCCATCCTTCCTTCATACATTACTTGCAACAGTACTGCATGTTTAGATGAAATAACTTAAAGGGTAAACATTATTAAATCGATTTCCACAACTTGAGGTAATTTATGATAAAATGACATCTCAAAACGAACAGAACCAGAATCAACCAACATATAAAAAAACGAATAAAACTTGCAAAAATTAATCGAAGTCAAAAACTCTCTTCGACGCCGCATTTAAAAGTGTAACGTCGTGTTGTAGGAACATCGTGCCAAACGTTTGAAAGTAGAAATAGAGCAATCAATACTTCAATTAACCCTTATTACAAGAAGGCATGTAGTTTGCGATTATTTAAAGGGAGGTGGAAAGCTTGGCTTGCCTTGGTAGGACTGAATGCCAGTCCTCATACAATTCCACATTTTATTCTTACAACAAATAGAAGTTTATTTTGCCTTGAATGGCTTTACTGCCCTGCCACGTTTGGTAACACATTAAAATTTAAATTGGGATCTATAAAATATATAAGTTTCTCACAGAAGGTAACCAAAGAAGGTAACCAAAGATTTTGCGACGATGCAAATATTAAACTTTACAATATAAATAAATATCTTTAACCAATGAATTCAAATAGAAAAAGCCATGCAATTAACAAATATATACTTATTAAGATTCATGTTAATTATTTAACAATGAAATACATTAAATATGAAATTTGGAGTTTTACCAAGGGAGCTAACAATTAATTAATAACACTGTCTGCCACACAGCATTTCGGGGACTCTCCCTCTGGTATCTTTCGTTCCTCTTTTATAGCTGACTATGCGGGTTTTTTCTAATTATTGGGGGCATTATGATGACCTATATTTATTAATTTCTGTGTCATTTATTCTCTTGGCAATCATAATACATATTCTTTTATATATATAAATTGTCGCTATTACGACATAGCTATGTCGTTAAAATGACATAGTGATGTCGTTATTACGACATGTTATGTCGAAATTACGACATAGCGATGTCGTTATAACGACATGTTATGTCGTTATAGCGACATGTTATGTCGTAATTACGACATCGCGATGTCGTAAAAACGACATGTTATGTCGAAATTACGACATAATTTTTTTTTTTTGAATGACCCTTAGCGGTCTCCGTACCTTATTTAGGATGTTTTAAAAACCCTATCAAATCTCAGGGTGAGGGAGGAGGGATATTGAATACGCATCTAATCTTGGGTCTTGGGGTGGGAAGGGTGATATTGAATGGAAATCAAATATTTATATTCACAACCATGGTGTTATGTAAATAGGAGTTTTAAAGTTTTGACAATTTTACAGCTAAAACAAATAATTCATAAATTGTAAAAATAATAGATTAAACCATGCATTCATCCTTAAATTCAGGCTCCTAAGTGGGGAATGTTAATACAGTAGTCAATTTTAAAAATAGTATCAATGATTGTTTCACAGGTGACATAAAATATAAAGGCTTAATAGGGTTTACCAAACAAAGAATAATTAATATAATGCCCAATTATTGAATTAAAAATTAATTATGAACATTTTGATTGGAGATAAATAAGCACACATGATTAAAATAGAGAATAATGGGATGCAAAAGTAAGAAGAGTAACTGTGGAAAACAAAATAATAAGGTAATACAATATAGATTATTAATCACAGAATAAAGGACAAACATTAAAAAGAAATCAAATTATTACAGAAATCTATAATTTAATATAAAATGATGTGCTTGCTAAATAACTGTTTACAATAAGGCGCAACTTCAACCTATATCAGTCAAAGTGTTTTGGTTAACCCTTATAGGAGTTTTCTCCCCTTATGTATTTCAAATCAGTTTTTCTCCACAACCATACAAGTGATTGACATCCGGTCTTCCGTTTTGAGTTCACTTACCTATGACCTTGAAATTGAGATCAAGGTCGAGGGTCAAGGTCATCTTATAAATTTTGAATTTTGCTTGTTATCGTTATTCAAAAGAAACTTTTACAGTAAATAATATGATTTGTTTGCCAGATTACTGTTTACAAAAAGACACAACTTCAACCTATTTCAGTCGAAGTGTTTTGGTTAACCCTCATAGGAGTTATCTCCCCTTATGTATTTGAAATTAGTATTTCTCCACAACCATACAAATGATTGACCTGGGGTCTTTTGATTTGAGATCACTGACCTATGACCTTGAAATTGAGGTCAAGGTCAAAGGTCAATTTGACGTTCTAGATTTCGACCTTTGCTAAAAATTATTTTCTGTTCTTAATAAAACAATT
This sequence comes from Mytilus galloprovincialis, assembly GCF_965363235.1. Taxonomy (NCBI): domain Eukaryota; kingdom Metazoa; phylum Mollusca; class Bivalvia; order Mytilida; family Mytilidae; genus Mytilus; species Mytilus galloprovincialis. Next base: position 39,315,584 of record NC_134851.1, on the reverse strand, counting down.
AAGTCTTCTGCATATACCTTTTGATCTTATTTTTTTTATATCAATTTGAAGAACTAAATTACATCAACAAGGAGTGACATTTTCTGACATCATTTTTTAAATGTCATTCTTATTATCGAGGTGGAAAGACCTTCAATTGTTCTCTGAAGAATTGGTTTTTAATTTAATTTGTTATTTTTTATAGATATTTTGCAATCATTGTCCTGATGACAGCACAACAAGCAATATTACAAACGACTGATAAAGAGTGGTATGACCGTTTCCTGAGTACAGGAGAAGCATGCAAAAGTAACACATGTCGACTTGGCGATCCAACGTGTGAATGTTACCTAACAATAGATCATGCTTTAACAATGATGTATAGAGGAGAAGGTCAGCCGGCAGTGTTACTCAAACCACTCAAAGGGAAAGCTGTACGATTTGTTAATGAAACTGAGTTTGAACGATCACTTGAAGACACGTTCATTCTCGCCGATGGATACAAGTCGCGAATCGTTATTATTGTCAATGGTAGATTCCCTGGACCTACCATTACAGCCATGGAAGGCCAAGAGGTGATAGTTCATGTTCGAAATCTGATGCATACAGATAGCACGACAATTCATTGGCATGGGATGCATCAAAAGAAGAGCCCTTGGTCAGATGGTGTTGCATTTGTTACACAGTGTCCTATTTTACCGGGCCAAAATTATACATACAAATTTAATGCAAAGCCGTTCGGGACCAGTTTTTATCACGCACACATAGGAGATCAGAGGACAATGGGATTATATGGTCCACTGATAATAATACCAACACCGGGACAAAAAGTATCGTTGCCACAAGAAGGGGACAAGGTTTTTGTAGCTATTATACAAGATTGGAATCATGATGACGATGAAGATACTCTGTACCAAAAAATGCTTTGGGGTGTTTACGACAGCTCTGGTAATCTTATTACCGAAACCAAAGATCCGTCTGGCGCACAATATAGTCGTTTTAAATGTCATTCCGGTCTGATTAATGGAAGAGGACGGTTTTACAAATCGTCAACAGAGCACAACGAAGTTCCATTAACACGCTTTGAAGTGGAGCAAAATGAAGACTATCGATTTAGAGTAATAAGTGCCGCCACGTTATATCCGTTTCGAGTTTTTGTTGAGGGTCATAGACCAATTTATATTGAAGCTTCTGACGGATTTGAAATAGGTAAAACGGAGGTAGAATCATTTATAATTCATCCAGGTGAAAGAATTGATTTTTTGCTAAATGCCGACGAGCTCCCTGGTTCATATTTACTAGTTGCGGAGACGTTAGAGGTATATTCAGAAAACGAATACCATGCAGCCGAAGCTATAATTCATTATAAAAATGCAGATATCAACCTTAACCCACCAAAGGCCGTCCGGCATACATGTGATAGCTCTGGTACTACATGTCGAGTTTTTAATTGTCCGTTTACACAGTTTTCAAGCACACAAAGAATAAAGTGTGTCACTTTTAATGACGTAATTTCAACTGATCCGAATTCAAACACGGATGAAGTCAAGTCAGATGATGTTTTGGAACTGTTTTTCAATTTTGCGTTTCCCGGTGAGAACGGCTACACCCCTGGATCGGTAAACGGACACCAGTTTTTACCACCCACAGTAGCTGCATATGCGCAACCGGACCTGGTTGACTACGATTGTAACGCATGTAACGCATCTACGATTTGTGAGTGCACATATGCCGTAACCATTGACAACGAAAACAAAGACCGAGTTTATCAGTTTGTTATCACAAATATAGGTGGAGGCGCCGGTTGGTCACATCCAGTTCATTTGCATGGACATTCGTTTTACGTGATGAAAATGGTGTTCGCTACTTATGACAGTAACGGCAAACTTATGCAAAGTGGTACACAGGACAACATCGACATCATTTGTCCTGATAGTAAAAACTTTTGCTCTGACGCAAAATGGAGAAATGAGAGTTGGGCAAAAGGAAAACATCCCGATTTAAACTGGATCAATCCGCCTCAAAAAGACACGATTATTATACCCACAGGTGGATACGTTATCATTCGATTCAAGGCTGATAACCCTGGTGTATGGTTTTTTCATTGCCATATTGACCTACATAACACCAATGGTATGGGAATGATAATTAATGAGTCACCAAAAAGTCAGCAATCGGTGCCGGACAAGTTTCCAAAGTGTGGTAGTTTTCAAAATGACGGTAAGTTTGCTTGTATAATTCATATGTTGACGAACCGTATATAAGTAAACTCATTCGGCTATCTAGTCTATATGATAGAATATTAAACGACATTCTCGTTATTCATTAGTCTAAATAATTATGACTTCTTGTATGGTAATATTTATTTTGTTTGCTATGACTTCCTACACTTAAAGGGAGGCGTCACAGCAAACATTTCTAGACGTTAAACAAATTGCCTTACAAAAGTGAATACATCATTCTAACAAATGTATTTGAACTCCTTTTTTTCTTTTTGGTGTCCTTTGAATCATAATGATTTCTTTTAAATCCTGGCAGCTGAAATTCAAACGTATCAAACAGCTCTGTTAACAAAGACTTGAAAATGTGTCTGAATAAAATATCAGTTCTTTCACCGGGATGAATTAAAAACAAATATTTGTGATATGACGTATAATGCAGTGTTTTTTACTTTTTCAATCTGTCTTTGAAACAATCAATGTTCTTTTCTTAAAATATTCAAACTCAGCGGACCGTTCACAATCCGTTACATTGTACGTATACGCTTTCGCGCGTGCTCAATCGACAGACTATCCGAAAAATTTAAAAACTCTTTGTTTCAACACATGCCCAATTGTACTTAAATCTTTTAGTTCTTATAAAAATAAATAGAATAAATAAAAATCGTATTTAACAAACGTAAACCATTTGAAAATAGCATATTATTGTTTCTTGGGACTTAGATAACTATTGATACGAAAAATAAAATAACCAAATTAAGTACATAGTGCAGTTTCCAACATAGAGCAACTTAAATAGTTATCAAAGGTACCAGGATTATAATTTAGTACGCCAGACGCGTGTTTCGTCTAAATAAGACTCATCAGTGTTTAATAGGCACACATGTATTCAAAACTAGAACAAAACATGAATTAAGCCTTTCTCAACTGACTTTATAGTTCGTTCTTATGTTGTGCTAATACACCACTGTCCCAGATTAGGGGGATCCGGCTAACATGTTTAACCCCGCCACATTCTGTATGTATGTGCCTGTCCCAAGTCAGGAGCCTGTAATTCAGTGGTTGTCGATTGTTGGTGTGTTGCATATTTGTTTTTCGTTCATTTTTTTGTACATAATTTAGACCGTTAGTTTTCTCGTTAAAATTGTTTTACATTTGTCATTTTGGGGCCCTTTATAGCAGACTATGCGGTATGGGCGTTGCTCCTTGTTGAAAGCCGTACCGTGACTTATAGTTGGTAATTTCTGCATTTTGTCTCCTGTGGAGAGTTGTATCATAAGCAATCATACCACATTTTTTTCATATATGAGATTCAGGTATCATTAATCTCTTAACTTTGAAAATAATTTGACCATTTTATCTTAAATGTATCTAAATAAATACAACAGTATTTTACCATGTATACCGCTGTTCAAAAGTACTAAATTGATTTATTTGTTTTCTTTAATATTATTTATTAAAATTATTTTAAGGTTTGAGAATAGGAACACAATCTATTTGAAAAAGATAATTTCTATTTTATTCTCTTTAAAAAAAATTTCAATTTTTATTATCTGTGTGACCAACATATTTAAACAAACACTATACTGACATGATTGTAACACATGTATTTGATGATGGCATCAAATAACTTTACAAAAATAAAATTGGAGAACAATCTCCACAAATAAACCCGTTTTACTGTAGTTGTAAAAGAAACGTACAAGTGATTTGTTAATAAGTATTGGGGGAAATTACCCAACAAAAGTTGATAACCAAATGGAAATCAATAGACTGGGGAAATTTCCTCAAAAGATGCATATAATAACCAACATAACTCAGTAGACTAAAGAAATCACTCCATAATGATGATAACCAACAAGAAATTTCCCAACACGATGATTTCGTTATCGTTGCCATCTTTTTGGGGAGATATCCCAAGTCTATTGATGTACTTTTGGTTATCAAATTTAGAGGTTTCGTTTTCGTTATCATCTTTTTGGGAAAATTTCCCTAGTCTTTTAATTTCTTTTTGGATAACAACTTTGTGGAGAAATTTCCCCATTTTAGTGATTTCGTGTTCGTTATCAACTTTTTATGGTGATTTCATGTTGGTTATCGTCTTTTTGGGGAAATGTCCCCATTCTATTGATTTCTTGTACGTTTCCGTCATTTTGGGGAGATTTACAATGCTATTGATTTCTTGTTGGTCATCATCCTTTTGGAGAAATTTCCCAAAATATTGATATCTGATTGGATATCAACTTTATGGGGAAATTTCCCCAATACTTGTTACATTTTGTAACAAATAATTTCTACTTTCTTGGACATGTACAGTAAAACGTGTTCATTTCTTGAGATTGTACTCCAATTTATGTTTTGTAGTGTTATTTTATACCATCATCAAATATATGTGTTACAATCATGCCAGTTAAATGTTTGTTGGAATATTTTGTTCACACTTAAAGAACACATTGGAAAAAGGGAATAAAATAAAAATTCTCTTTTTCAGATAGATTGCGTTTGGGTTATTTGAATATTTTTAAAAAAAAAATCATAATTAGCTATAGGTCTTTGAACATAAAGAAGTCCTGGTGTTGTCGACCTCAGCATATAATTATACTTATAAATATTGATATTTTTACAAGTAAAATATATTTTTGCTTGCAGTTTAAATTGGCGTTTTAAAGGGACGTAACTCTGCAGTTGAGCATTTTCGGAAGGAATCTACAAGAAATTTTTCTTTTATACTTTAGTCGGAAACAACTTACGGCGACCCCATCTTTTCTTCTGATATTCTCGAAGCAATTTCTAAAAGCTATCTTCTCTTATTATATTTTACAGTTATATCATTTAGTTTAGCTTCAAATCACGTTCATGGTGTTTATTTTCCTGTATAATCCAAACAAAATGTATCATTTTGTCACAACCTAAAGCTTGATAAAATGCTCGGTGAGATATAATTTTTATCATATTTTTTAACATATTTTAATGTATAATACTTGTTGGCAAAGTAAGAACAAATTCTTTCATTTATAATTTTACTCCCTTACCACCTAATAGTCATGATGGGCATTATACAATAATGTTTTATCAAGTTGATTTGACCAGGACCGATATTTTTTATTGATATAGATTCAAGAAGTATTTCAACTTCAACACAATCTACAGAGATAATATTCTGTGATAAAAACCATAAACATATCCCCAGGTCCCCAAATTACCAATTTTTGAATCCAGGTTTATGATTTTCAACAGGTTACCTTTTTTTGTGGTAAGATGTTGTGGTACTTAGTCAAGTTAGAACAACAAAAATAAGTAAAATATCCTGTTGTCCGGTCTGATCCAATTCAACACGCATTCATTTTGATTTTGTAGGTAAGGTTACTGTAGACGATGACGGCGGTGCATCATGTTTTAGTGCGACGTCCACCGTGTTCACAGAAAGCAGAGGATACATAACATTGAACAATTTGACGATTGGAGAAAAAGTATTGTCTATGAACAAAAATAATGAATTACATTTTAGCGAGGTGATAATGTTCCTTCACCGAGATGTTAATTCACAATCAGTGTTCCTTATTGTTGAAACAGAGAGCAGACAAAAGCTATACATCAGCAAGAAACATTTGATTTATATCGCTGATTCACCTTCATATAATACTTTAAGATCAATTCTAGCAGAGTCAGTCAGAATTGGTCAATATATTTTGGGTATTGCCTCATCTAAAGATGCAGCACTAAAGTTTTCAAAAGTAGTGAGGGTCGACCATGTAACTAGGAATGGTGTTTTTGCACCTTTAACAGAAGATGGCAAAATTATTGTGGATGGAGTTCTCGCTTCGTGTTATGCAAATATCCACAGTGATGACTTAGCTCATTTTGCGTTCTTACCAGCAAGATCATTTTATACGTTGAACAAGCATCTTATTTATCCTATGATTGGTCTAAACTCAACAAGCTCTATATCAGAAGGTATACATTGGTATGCTGATGCCCTTTTGTATTTGGGAAAATTATTGTTGGGCACACGAAATCTTGTTTTGTCAATTTAACAATAAACTTGCGTCTGACAATATTTCTGAAACTATGATAGGTACACAATGAAACTTATAATATCTCTTCACATTTAAGGATTTTTTTTATATTGTATAGTAATAAAATTAATGTTACAAATTTTCTGCACCATATGCGCATTTTGACAATAAGTGTCTCTTCAGTGAAGCTCAAGGTCAACATATTTGAAAATCAAAAGCGTATGAAAAAGATGACGATCTACAGTATAATCCAAAAAAGAACAAAAAGAAGAGCAAAAGCCGGCCAAGGAATCAGAGCCTTTTAGAACAGTCGTAAAATTTAATTTTTTCTGCTTTTATTTGTTTTAAACTTTAACAAACACTATTGAAAACTTAATATTGAAATATAAATCTATATCTAAAGCACTGAAAAAAAACGTTTTGAAAATCAGTTTGCCTGTAATTGTATCATGTATTTTCGAAACTGAATTATAAGAAACTTTATTGTTTGCACATTATATTTAAAATAAAGTTTCTCAACTGGTTAGAATTCAATGTTTACGAATTTGCATTATCAACCGATGAGAGTACTACATAAAATTCTTTATTTTTAATTTACAAAATATCCATGTGTAGGGCTTTTCCCCACTTTTTATTGCAATTAGTCAAAACATAGTTCATTGTTCAATATAAAACTAAATAAGACACAAGTTTGAAAACTTTGTAACGTCTTCTGCAGATAAAGGCACTGAGTTCCTTTTTTCAAAACTAAAATAATGCATTACTGTTGCATGTACCAATAAGTACCGATTGCTTTAATTAAACATAAAAGTAAGCATATATTCTTCATTTAAAGATTTAAGTTTTTTTTACATTTATGATCATTTGTATATATGCTTCCCATACTAACGGTTTCATTGTAATATTCCTTTTTAGCTATGAATATATATTTTATTAAAGATTAAACAACAGAACAGATGTTTTATTTTTTATCACTTTGAACCTATCAAAAAGTAAAATCACAAAACTACTGAACCTAGAGGAAAATCAATTCGGAAAGTCCATAATCACATGGAAAAATCAAATAACAAAACACATAAAAAATCGAATGGACAAGAACTGTGATATTCCTGACTTGGTATAGGTATTATCAAATGTAGAAAATGGTGGATTAAACCTGGTTTTATAGCGCTAACCCTTTCACAACCAACTGATGATAAAAGAAAATAAAGGATGTCCTTACTTGAAATTTTTTAAATCAAGAATTTTAAATTGATACTACAAATCAAAAGAGCAATAGCTTAGGAACTAAGTATGCTAAAAATATTGATTATGGATTGGTTATTGAGCTCTTTTCGAGATACTAGAGATTTAAGATATGGCGTGAAACGGCTGATACTGACTTTACCTAATATTTGCATTCAAAATTTGGTACTATTTGAGTCTCAAATTATAAAGAAAAGAAATCTAGAATCTGCTTTATTTTTAGTAAATGACATTTTATGAGCTACATGTATTGACGCAATATATGAAAAGAAAAATGGGTGTTATGGTGCAAATTATTTGTATCATAGGGAAAACAAACTAAGGAGACCGAACATCTGATACAAATTCAAAAACCTCACTAAAGTACATCCTTAATGCAGACAAATAATCTTTACTACACTAGTGAAATATCCCAGTTCTGTGTGTGTGAGTGGGTGTTTTTTAAAACAACATTTAAGTTTTCTTTTCATGGCTACCATTATCGTGCTAAATATGGATTGCATCCATCTAGACTAATCTAACACCTGGAGGACCATGTTGATAGAACATACCAGACAAATTACAAAATGGCTTCAAGTTTTTAGTCATAAGTGGTATAAAGGTTAACGGACGTGTAAATAAAGGCAACAGTAGTATACCGCTGTTCGAAATTCATAAATCGATTGAGAACAAATCCGGGTTATAAACTAAAATCGAGGGAAACGCATCAACTATTAGAGGAGAAGTACGACACAACAGAAACATAACATTAAAATGTTACACCTACAGAAACGAACTATAATGTAACAATGGCTATTTACCTGACTTGGTACAGGACATTTTAAGAAAAAAATGATTGGTTGAACCTGGTTTTGTTGCATGCCAAACCGCCCGCTTTAATGACAATGTTAAATATACAGCATAACATGACACATGTGAGTGGCTAGGGTTAACAAAATGTGTTGTCAACTATGATTAAAGCAAAATTTGCCTTCCAGCAACGCCTGTATAGGAAGACCATTTTTATCAGCTGATACGATATTCTAGAGCTTGCATTTCTTATCACGACTTCCTTGATTGACGTTTTCTGTATACAAGGAAGCTATAAATCGTTGAAGTTGAGACCAGCCCTTCGAAAATTTTACGAACGCTATCACGTTTGGACTGACTGTTAGGATATATACGTTTTTCAGATTGTTCCAACAAACTTATCACTGGGTAAATACTTTCATGAGCCGGACGATTGGTGCCACATGTGGAGGAGGATTTACTTACCCTCCCGGAGCACACCAGTTCACCCCTAGTTTTGGTGAGGTTCGTGGTGCTCGGTACTTAGTTTTCAATGCTGTGGTTGATGTTCAGCTTTGTACTTGTTTGGCTTAATAACTATTTTGATCTGAGCGTCACTGATGAGTCTTATATACACGAAACACGCGTCTGGCGTATTAAATAATAATCCTGGTACCTTTGATGATTATTCAAGACTGCTTTTTTCGTTTTTGTGTAAGTCATGACATTGCCAGTTTCTTTTCTATTGATAAGTTTGAATATTTGGTAACTTTTCGCACCTATTCCATGCCTTGCGGTAGAAAATTTTTCTGACAAATTATACAAAATTAAATTATTTCGAAGATACGCCAACTGGAATTTTCTCCTTGCAAATAAAAAATTCTTAGCAAAACGGAAATGATTCCAAGTAATTCAAAAGAGTGTTAAAGATGTAAACCTCAAAAATTATTATCTATATCTGCAAATTTCTACTAATTGTTAACTTTAGCCGTCCCTGTCCTTAATTTAAACAAACTGACATGAACATAGATATTATTGATTTTGCTCCATTTTTCCGATTGCGATAAAAAAAGAAAGTAAAATGACATATTTTTAAACTCTTTTTATTTAGTTATAGTTTAATTAATTTTCCAACCACTAAATGACGTGCACTGAAGAGCACTACTTAAAATCCAGCCTCGAATTCCTCCTGTCGGATTTGTACGTATATAGACAACATCTCATTGGTTCACTACTGCCACGACAATACCCGTCACTGTATGCTCATCATTAATTTCCTGACTATTGGTTAAAATGCTTCCAAAGGGAACAGAATTGATCACTATTTCGGTATAAACAAAACCATGGTAGTCTGCAATTATAGTCCAAGTAAATACGTATATTCCATGGTCTTGTGAGGTGAACAGTCCACTGTTTGTATTTTAAGCGGTTCCAACGTTGGTCTTTGCTATGTCAAAAATCAGAGTCTGGTGACTCTCTAAATTTTGTTCATGCGTGTCCATGTAAACATAGAAAACAACCTTGTTGCTAGCATCAGTATCTACAAAATACTGTCTGTTTAGTACATTGACGTAGGAAACTCAATATCCTCAAACATGTCAAAGATACTACTTTTGAAGAAGAAAAAAACCGGAAAAAATATTTTGTTATTATGCCAAATATAATACTTAGCTCACAGGATCAAGGTTAATCCAGAAAAGCGCTTCAGACACATTGAAATTATTAAACGTGTTGTTTTCAATTTTTCACATCACTGGGTCGATGATACCTCTGCTGGTGGACTATCAATCCCGAAGGTATCATCAACTCAGTAGTCAGAACTTCGGTATTGACATGATTTAACAAACTTCTCTAAAATTGTCCGTTTATAAATTTTGAAATTATTAAGAAAACTAAGGTTTCAACTCCCTCGGGCAACGTTGACTTTAGATGAATTTGGCTATTTTTGGTATTTTTGTCATATATCTCTTCAACGGGTTCGGTACTTATACATCATCAGATTTCAAATGTTAAGCTTTGAGTGTTCCTGTTTAAGGTAAATCCAGAAAAGCGCTTCTGACTCATTGACATTATTTAACGTGTTGTTTTCATTTTTTTACAAATGAAGGACAACTTTTAAACTGTCTTCAGAATTTGATCCTACATTTGGCCCTAAGTTATTTTATGGTGAGCATTTTCCAAAATAAGTGTTGAAACCAATTTTAAAACCAACAATTAACTTAATCGTTTTGGACATGTTAGAGCAAAATCACTAAAAAAATTTCCAATGTTTCATTTCTCTAAAACATTTGATTGATCCAGAGGAAACAATTGTTCATGGAATTGGCCAATCCAATTTGTCAATGAGGACTATAATTGTCAACTTATCAGAACGAAATAAATACACTCTATACATAAATAAAAAAGTATGATTGAAACACTTATTAAAGTTTAAAGCTGGATTTTATAAATTTTAACAAAAGCAACAATATGCCAACATTATGATCATTTCAACGGTTTTGTCATCTGCTGAAGGAAGAAATGAAAGCAGAATGTTTATTTTGGTTTGAATGTAAGTTTGTAAATGCCATTACAGCTTCATCGTCGAAAAGTAGCTGCAAGTATAAAAAAAGGAGATGTGGTATGATTGCTAATGAGACAACTCTCAACAAGACACTAAAATGATCCAGAAAATAACAACTATAGGTCATCGTACGGATTTCAACAATGAGCAAAGCCCATACCGCAAAGGCAGCTATAAAAGGCCCCGAAATAACAATGTAAAACAATTCAAATGAGATTCATCTCATAAATGTGACAAAATGTGAGCAATTTAAAGAAGGAAACCACCAGCCTGAATAATACTGAAACTGTCAACAACAAAATAGAGAAGACAATTTTAACCATAGGATTACAAACTGTTTAAAAAAGAGGGACGAAAGATACCAAACGGACAGTCAACTATTACAATGTTTATTATTACTTTATTGTGGGACCGCGTGTTATCATGAATGATAAGTTTTATTCTGTAATGCAATTGCTTAAGGAATAAGGCGTGATGTGCAGTTATCCAATCAGAATATCGTGCTTTTATTTAAGGTTTTAATTCGGACAATGTGTCACCGTTTGACGTTATGTTGCCATCTAATTAAAATAACAGGTAGAACGTTACACACATCAATACTGATTAACTGTTCAAATTGGATGCAAAAATTCAGAGGAAATGGGGAAGTTCTGTATTGCCGTAGGACTTCACTCCATATACCCGGGGTTTTTATTCAATCAATATTATATTGACATTTTAGTTATCAATTCATGAAAGTTTTAAAACATTTCATGTCAGAGGAAACAATAAGGTTTGAAATTGGACATTCCGAATATAAAGTTTTCTATAGTGGCTATAGTTGCACAATATCAGAACAAAAAAAGAACGCTCTATAGATCACTCCGAACAGTCGGGTTCAAATTGTCCGAGTAGACTCGGTGAGGATTAAAATGTGATTTTCTAAATATTTTTAATAGAAACAACTTATACACATTTCTGAAATTTTTGTCCTCCGCTAATGTTCGAGATGATAACATAATGTTTGTTTTGGTGTGAATGTGTGATTGTAAAAGTGGATCCATGCATACGTAAAACAGATAACGAAGTCTTGAAAGAGGTAGGGAAATACAAAAAAAGTTTCGATTGTATGTGATTAATACCTACATGTAATAGCTTATGTTTATATGCATATTATTAAAAGAAACATTGAGAGTAGGTGATGTATAATGATGAAAACGATGACTGCGTCATTATCGAGGAAAATAGTTGAAAATGTTAATCACATAATTGTGACAAAACGAGATGCAACTTATAAAAAAAAACCAACCAGTCTGAATTATACTTAAATAATCAACAACAATATAGAGCTGACAATTTTAAACAGTGGATTACAGGCTGTATTACTATTACTATGTAAATACATTAATAATACTTAGAGGAAGTCTTTTTCTGTCCCCTTGTCTTTCCGTGTTCTCATTATTCTTATAACTCCTATTATGTTCATGTTTCAACTCATTGGGAACCGGAGCCTTTACTATCATGTCAGGCGTTTTTGAAAGGGTAGCTTTCTTGTTGGACAGAACCAATTCGTGGTTTACTTCAACATTTGTGTAATCTTTCTTACTGCAAGTGCAATCTCTTTTGATGTCTTCAGTTGTTTCTGCATAGTTTGTTCTAATTTACAAATCCGGTCATCTTGTTTCAATTCACGAATTCGAATATTCTGTTCCAATTCACGAATACGATTATCAAATTCTAATTCACGGATCCTTAATTTCTGCTCCAATTCACGAACTAGATTTTCATATTTCATTTGGTAATCCACTTTGTCTTCAAACTGACTCGTAATTTTACCAAGCACAAGACTTAGTATCCTTTGGTCTTCGTTTTCATCGCCGTGAACTAGCGGGAAGATGAACAATAGAATATAACTCGGAAAGATATGCATCTGTTTGCTGTTTTCTCAATATTCTCCCTAAAACCAAACTGTCAATACAATTTGTGACATGTTCAAAGGATAAGGATTTATAGATAACACCAAAAGTTGAACAGGTTTATCATTTATGATTGAAATAGGTAGTGACATTTCAAAGTGTAGATCATAAATAATTATACACGCGTGCACCAATAAATTGAAAAAAAATCTGGATGTATGTAGGCCAAATATTTCTCTCGTCATATAAATTGATCGAAATGAAACAATTTCATGTAATAGCTTGTTTCTTGTAGGTTTTTTTTTGCTTATTTCACAGTTTTTTGTGTAGAGTTTTGTCTTTTCGTTTTCATTAGTATACGATTATATGATTTACAAACAAATGAACAGCAAAAATGAACGACAACAACCATGCAGCGACTACCACCAAACTACCACTAAATCTAAATTTAATCTGCGAAGGGATCTCTAAGGGTGTATGAAGTTCATTGTGTTTTGCCGTTACAGAATTGATTTTGTTCCACCTTAATGGTTTTTCAGCATTTTAATATTGAGACATTAAATCATTTTGATTATTCGTACTAAATTGAGTCCACTTGAGCTTATTGTATCTGGAAGTCAATTATAAATATTTTATAATTGTTTCATTTTTGAAGTTTTGAAGTTCCTTAATCCTATTAATTGTTAGTGAATATGTTCCTCTTAAACAATTATTTGCAATACAAATGCCTATTGATCTGAAAGACAATTTGAGGAATTGTATGCATAAAGAGGACATAAAAAGCAAAACCATTTTGATATAATCATGCATTCCTTTATACTTTTCATTGTGTTTAAGCAAGGTTTTACAGATACGTTGTTTTGATCTTTTTGCATACTGTGCATAGTCATAACAGAGACATATAATACAGTAAATAAAAGATTGTGACATGAATAATTCGTTAGCAAATAATTTTAGAATCTTGTTTGAAAATGCAGTTGTAGTAATATAAATGTATTCAATTGTGTATTATTCTCTTTTAAGGCGTGTTAGAAAAGTCGATACTACTGTTGGCGCTCGTGTTGGATGCAAGATGAATACAATATGATGCGGGGGAATCTCCAAAATTATAAAGACTCGTTTTATTACCAGTATGGCCACTGATTTAAGTTATTTATAGTATTCTAAACATAATCAATTGAGCATTTTTAAAGACCGAAAATCATTTTCTCAATAGGATTTTTTAAATGAATTACGTGGTATATTGAAGATGATTTTAACCATACATATAATTTTAATCATTTGATTACAGAATGCAAACATTAATCAAACAATAAGGAAAATCTTTACCTTTTACGAAAAAGGGGGGACATGTTTTCTTTTTCGTTTTAGAATAAAAAAATTCTTGCAAAAGATACAGAAGCAAGAGTTTTGTCTCACCTTATCTTCCAATGGAAACAAACTATTGCTTAACTCTCATTCTGGACGACTGGACGATATTCGATAAAAAAAAATAAACAATTTATTTTTTGAAAACACAAGTCCCCCGTTCACAAGATTATAGTTGCAAACAATCCAGCTATTTATTTTAGTTCGGTACATTGATGTCTCCATGAAATTCCTCTGAATGTCTTTAAACGTCTTATTAATATTATGTGTTCAACATGTACACGACAGTACGACATTCTTTATTTATTTTTTTTGCGTTTATTTGTGTTCCTGGGCGTTTTCTGTCTGAATGATATTTTTTATGTGGTTTAACAATTAGTGGTCAATTGACCTTTGACCTATGAACTTGAAAATAAATTGGGTTCTATATATTCATACTGGTTAAGTATATGCAAAGTTAGGTATATATATGTCGAACTATAACGAGTCTAGAGTGTTATCATGGATATCTAATAAATTGCATGTCGAACTGTGACCTTAGAGTTTTATCAAGGGTGTTAGTAGCAAAAAGACGGACGGCCGTTACCTTTATAAGACCCCCACCCCAGAATTTGTTGGTGAGATGATAAACATTATTTGATTTGGAAATACAGACAAATGTTATTTTACATGATGGCAATAGAGGCACGAAGAGTCGATTGAATTACCTAAATGAAAGTCCGTTACAAGGGTTGAAATTGTAACTACGGAAAACAATGTCAGCTGACAACTTTTCTTTATTTTTTCAATGTCTCTCAATTTTTTTTTCTGAAATCGAAGTCATTCGAAAAGATATCATCTTATAAAAGACGAGAAATTATGAAATATAGAAATTTTTTTTTACTGTTCTACATTGGCTAAAGATATAGGGGGAGGGTTGCCATGTTTATCCCCGCCGAATTTTTGCGCCAGTCCTAAGTCAAGAGCCTCTGGCCTTTGTTAGTCTTGTATTATTTTTAACTTTAGTTTCTTGTGTATAATTTGGAGTTGAGTATGGCGTTCATTATCACTGAACTTGTTTATATATTTATTTAGGGGCCAGCTGAAGGACGTCGCCGGGTGCGGGAATTGAAGACCTATTGGTGACCTTCTGCTGTTGTCTGTTATATGGTCTGGTTGTTGTCTTTTTGACACATTCCCAATTTCTATTCTCAATTTTAATATCACAGACTGTCAACCCCGTCCGATGTCACAGATTGTCAATCTAATAGCACAGATTAAAATTCAAGATTACGGGCTAATCACTGTGTTGTGGTCTCTTAATGGCTTTCGTAGTTAAGCAACCACACCCTTTTACACTTTGTTTTACAAAACGATAAAAATATGGATTAATTACATGGTTAATATAAATTGATCTATATTTGAATTTATTAAACCTTTTCTTGTTCGTGAAAAACATATATTTGATATTCTCCTGCATTAAAAAAAGAATAAAAGCTTAAGATTAATCTTAGCGGTATCACGCACGCCGATACAGTTTACAAAATATTTAGTATTTGTACTTTTTGATATGGTCCCCAAATCATATTGTATTAATCTTCCATGCAACAGGACCGCCAGCAGTAGTGACAACTTTTCTAACACGTTTATTTGGCTGTTTATAGTTTGGAAATTAATTAAGACAATAGTAATCCATGTCTGTTAAAAAATAGTAAGATTAATGACACCATTCATGTTCGCTGAACATTATAATAGATTGGGTAGGGGTTTACTACATGATGGAGTGCAAATTCCAATGCCTCTACTAAGTCAGGTATATGCATTCGTTTGATTTAATGAAGCTATTGATTCTGCCATTCGATAATTAACTTTCCGTTTTCAGTTTGTCTTTGAGTTTGGTATTTTTTGTATTTTACTCACTATAACACTTACTTGCTTAAATCTATCAATATCTAAAAACAACAAAAACGAAATGACAAAAAACATGTCAGTTTTAATTATTTCTCACAAATATAGCCAGTTTTATTGCTCCAGCCGGTGTTGTCACAGAATATGTTATTAAAGGCATATCTGTCAGCAGCGTGAAGCATCATGCAGTCTTGTGGACTAGAATTGTTCCCGTCAGGTTCTCCAGCGCCAAAAGCCTTGTACGTCATCTTGATCATTTCGCCGTGTTTTATCCATCTCCAGTCTCCACCAGGGACGTACAAATGTATCTATTTATGTTCCGCCCGCCAATAAAGAAGTGTAAACCTTGAAGATACAATCAACATATCAATTTTATAATTTTGTGGTAAGCAAAGCATTAATGATTGTTTGGTGAACTATTTTCATGCTTATGTGTTTATATAACTGTTAACTCGTTTTTTAATGGGAACATTTTTTTTGGGCCTTTTTATGCATAAAATTATTTTTTATTTAAGCACATGTATTACCCCAGAATCCGACGCTAGAAAGATTTTTTTTAAATTAAAAATACCCACCAATTCATATATTTATATTTTTAACCACATTTTATTGTCTCCTCGCAACTACATGTTCCATCATTCAATTCATAAATATTTGATGTAAAGTTTCCAACCCAATCTTTAATTTGACATATCAAAAACGGACCTCACAACAGCGGCACTTCTGTATACATGGTATAATTTAGGAACTTCGGAATATAGGAACTGAAGTGACTTCTCTTTCCAGGAATTTGAGTCTACAACCTTGGGTTTTTGATTTTTGATTACTGAGCTAAACGCGTTGCAGGAGACATACAAATACCGGGCGTCCGATCGTCCGGTCTTGTTAGCACTCTCATGTGTACAATTCTTGTCAGACTAAATGAAACTCACATCATAAGCAATGTCTTTGACAATTTGGAAAATAAGTCGTAATCAAATATATTTTACAAGTTATGACCCTTTGAAATATAAATTGTAATGGAAATCCCATTTCATTTGCTGTGAAGCTTTTATTTCTCTTAAGATATTGAAAATAAAAAAGAAAAAGAAAAAAGTGTTTTTTTAGTTTTTCCCTTGTACCTTGCCCTTTGAAAGATAAAATATGACATGTAATGCGGATGGCGAGAAACATTGGATCTTTGTTCTTTACTGATTGAAAATAAAATTAGTATTTGAACCTAAATAGAAACGGGAATGCATAAGCCTAGGACTTATCACGATCTATTACAAATTATTTTTTTAACTCGTCGTTTTTCATGTCGCAAGAAACGATATCAAGATATGGTGATTTAGTTGTTAGTTGCTTCAGTCAAATGAGAAACCATCCCTCCACAAGGTTCTATTTCAGATAAAACATGACCATGGGTCTGCGTATCTGTCCTCTCCGCTTGCCTTAGCCGATGACTTAGACTTTTTTTACGAACAAAAGAAAACTTGAAGTACTATTGTGCGATTCAACTATTTTATTTACATAAACTAAATTATCCTAAATGAAAGACCAGGTACACTGCTTCGAAAATGACTAGACGTTATCCTCATATCCTCACCCTTGTTACATTTGGATACATCCGATTTAAACTGCTGCTATTTTTTTTTTTTTTTTTTTGTCAAAATGATGTGGATGCAAGCTACGCCACTGGATCATATTCTTTGTATTTTTTTGTTCATATTCGGAAGGCTAACTATATGAACTCTAAAGTTTTTGTTGTGAAACTATTGTAAGGCTAAGTCTATTTCGATTTCTTAGCAGACACGTTTAGTAGATGAGTGTTAATTTGCGAATAGTACTTAAGCTTTGTAACGCGATGTCATATTACCATATATATTCATATATACTAGTCAACAAAAAAAAACGATACAAGACTTTTTTTCAAATTTAAGATAAAGTTTTCCGTTTATAGGACCAATATAGATGGTAGTAATACTTAATCATTATGGAAATATAAATCTGTTTAAAAAAAAATTTTTTTTGCTTTCGTGATGGTTTTTGACGATTTTTTTTTTGTTTTTCACAAAATTAACATAAAACGACAATTTGAAAAAACAGAAGTTTCAACTAATGATGCCAACCTCTCATTTAAAGGTAAAGACAATGTTTGCCATCAATTTGTTTTTAAAAATCATACAGTTTCTTCGTTTATTTGTTTACCAAAGTTCGAGAAATCGTTAAAATGTATACATTATCAACTGATTTACCATAGACAGTATGTGTAAAGTGATATTCAAAAAGCGGCCACAATCTTAAAACTAATCCGAAATGTTCCAAATTTACTGTGTGTTGTTTTCATATCCAAAGCATTGATTTGAGACAAAATTAAAAAAATTTTTTGCATTTTTTGAAATTTCAAAAAAACACTTTTTTCCCAAAAATTTGAAAAAAAACCAATATTTCAACCCATTAGTTACAACATGAAACACAACTTGATTAGCATATTGAATATTTTTAAACAAAGTTGAAATTTTATTTAGTACTTAGAAAATTACGTGTCGATTTTTTATTCAACTTTCCGCAAAACTTATTTGCACCCTATAGTCGTTTACAGGGAATTTAGATACTTTCCGACAAGTTTTGATTTTCATTATCACATGTGCATACATTGCAAATGAAAGCTTTTTAAAATAGTGTATTTCATTTTGTTTTATATTTAATACTTTTTGATAAATTTTATTTCAAAGTCGTGTATCGTTTCTTTTGTTGACTAGTATATATAGTTACGTCATTTGCAAATACTCAGTATTTACAGACGCTAATGCTAATATTATACAATAGACCTCTGATTATAAAGCATAACGCAGTAGCACAAGCACATACTATTGTTGATTATGATAAGATTAAGATTTGGAAGATAACCAATGCCCTTTATCCAAATATCAGATGCTTTAAAGATTTGCAAGTTAAGGGCCACATACAATGGCTTATAGTGTTGTTACTGTAATTAAAGTTCTTGATTGTATTACAAAGTTTTTCAATGCCTTAACGTATTTGTATAACCTGGCTTTTTGGAAACCAAAAACTAGAGATGATCATCAAAATAGTCACAAAAGAAACAATGTTTCTATTTGATTTCATGCCATTGATTACAAATATTGTAAGTTCTTGTTTAACATGTATGAAACGTATTTTCTGTGTCAGCAAAACCAGTTAACGAAAAAATACCTAACCGGATGTCGACTTGTTCTCTTGATTTTCACTTAAGCAGTTAATATCCATTTAATTGATTGGCTTTGTTTAACTTGAAATCGAGTTCAATACAACAAATGTTGTTAAAGCACGAAAGGTAACGGGACTCGACGAACCGTGTTTTTTTCCGAATGTTACTTGTGGTTTCCTTTCTCCTAAAACAAAAACATTTTTGCGCGATATATTGTAAGCAAACAGTGATACTATATGAGGCAACCGAAAAACATAAAAAAAAACTGTTGTTCGCATGACACGGGTAATGTTCTTCTCATATATTTCATGATGGTATAATAATAAACCCCTAACAAGAGGGATTGTGCCTGATATTCATATAATGAAGACATAATCTTGGTATCAGTTTAAGTGAGGTCTAGAAGTGGCATGTTAGTAACTGCTAGTATACTGTTGTTATTTATGTATTATTGTCATTTTGTTTTATTTCTTATGTTTCATTTTCTGACATCGGACTCGGACTTCTCTAAAACTGAGTTTTACTTTTCGTATGTTGCGCGTTTGTTTTTTCTACATTGGCTAGAGATATAGGGGGAGGGTTGAGATATAAAAAAAACCATGCTTAACCCCGTCGCAATTTTTCGCCTGTACCAAGTCAGGAGCCTCTGGTCTTTGTTAGTCTTGTATGGTGTTTAATTGTAGTTTCTTGTGTATAATTCGGAGTTTAGTATGACGTCCATTATCACTGAACTAGTATACATATTTGATTAGGGGAAAGCTGAAGGACGCCTCCGGGTGCGGGAGTTTCTTGCTGCATTGTATACCCGTTAGTTGCCTTCGGCTGTCCTCTGCTCTATGGACGGGTTGTTGTCTCTTTGACACATTCCCTGTTTTCATTCTCAATTTAAAATATCTTAAATAATGTATATACCTGTATTCATTTGTTGCAGTTCATACTTCACCAACATGGCCTCTTCAAGAGTCTCAAATGTGGCAAGATGTGCACCACGCCGTAAACACAAAGCCTAGTTAAAAAAGTTAAATTTTGTGATGTGAAAATGTTGTAAATTTCAATATCAGAAGTTGAAATGGTAGCTAAATGTAATTTTTTTACTTTTTGGCATTGAAGAATATCATCAACTGACAAGGCAGTATATTTACAATCCTTTGAAATAAGAATATTTTGATTCGCTTACTCGTTTCTTATACGGCATACACTACTTAGGTGCTGTTTAGATTGATTAAAAAAATAACATAGTTTTACAGTAACTACTTTGAAAGGGGGTTTCAGTCAAACATTTTCGTGTAATTCATTTCTGACAGTGTTATTCAACTTTACAAAAAAAAAAAATCATCATTCTTTAGGCTTTAAACATTCATCATGTTTACGAGATTAACAAATTTACGAGGAAAGATACGACAGCTGGTATATTTTTTGTTCTCAAAGTTAGCATCGAGATAATAGTCACTGTTGTGGTTTTGACGGATGTATTTAAGACTTTTATATAATTGGTGTTCGATCAATTAATGAACAAATACCCCTCCCCCTTTACACCCGCAAAATAAAGAACAGAAAATGTTTCAGCTCAATCTACATGATCTATCATATTTGTCCTTTTTTGCTTTTCTGTTCTCTAAGTTTAAGTAAATATTAGAGGATATTGTTGAAGACAGGAAGTTTTAAAAGTACATCTTTATACAACAGTTAAACAATTTGCTTTGCTATTGGTTGATTTAATCAGGAATGTGATCGCATTCCGAGTGTCTAGTCGGCCTTAAAACCAAATGTTTGTCTTAATTTCCATCTTCAAAGTTATTTGAAAGCTACGATAGGCAATGATTGTTTTGAATTATGTTAACGTATCTCTTACTTTTTAAGTAGCTTATACGTACGTCTATTCATTTTCTCATTTCATATATTAAGTAATAATAATAAGACAAGAAGAGCTTCATTCGTCACAAAATACTGTAAACCAACTTTTTTTCGCGGATACTATATTTCGTGTGAAGTCCTTTAACATGTTTAATGCCAATTTCGCTGCGATTTAATTTCGCGATTTTTAAATTTACATGATATACGAAAAGATCCATGTTAAACAAGTTTGCGACGATTTATATTCGCTTAATTTTTTCTACTCGCGAAAATAAAACGATCGCGAAAATTAGTTGGTTTACAGTATTATCGAATATTTACCTGCAATGGGTAAACTGAGTGATGTAAACATTGGAGAAGAAATTGCTTACCCTACCGAAGCAAATGATTAATTTTCATTTCATGTATGGGTTAGTGCTGATCAATGTTTAGTTTTCAGTTTGATTCTTTCCTAGCGTCGTTTTGATTTAAATTTTACCGCGACGCTGTCTATCTGTTTTGCTGGTGGCTTTGTTTTCATTTGTTATGGATTATTATAGTGTTTCATTCATCCTATAAGCTATACGTCTGTAGATATCGACTTTCTAAAATCTGAAAACTGACATCATCCTATCATCTTTTTTTTTTTAAATTATAATGCTCTAATAATAACGAAAGCATAACAAATTGTTAGTTGCAGCAAAGAAGGGATAATTGAGTTATATTCTGTTTCACGTCAAACATTTCAACAACAATGCGATTTTTTTTTCTGTGTGGATCAATTCGAAATCAACAAAACGCAATAATGTATATACAATAGATATGTCTTTATATCGTTTATGTTCGTCAAGTGCAAAACCGAAACAAATCGTTAACATTAAAATTCATCAGTATAAATAAAATGACATTCTAAATAAAAACAAGTTAGTGGAACTGTTTTTGATACCAAAAATAACTAACTCACCAGCATTTGTCTCCGAAATCATAGCACCACCATATAGTATACATAAATTTAATACAACTGAGGCATGCATATTCATCAAATGAAAGAATAAAACAAAAAGTGACTAGGACTGATACAGTTCAACTTAAATTACTTTTGAGAATAACAACATATGTTCTAATTGTGTTGTTTTCAACGTATCAATTTAACAATCAAAGACATTTGATACTGGTGTGTAATATGTGGTTTTTAATAATTGTAAACGAGATTCTATTGTTTATTGTTGTTTGACATAAAATTTCAACTAAAAAAACTAAGTCGAAAGTAGAACCGTATGCAATACAAAATGAGAAGCACTTGTACACATTTAGAAATCGTCATAAATATTATAACATAATTGATATTGCATACACCAGAAGAGCATAATACGTTGCTTTCTTTTCATGAAATTGCTTTTTGTTCGGCGTTAATATTTTCCATAATTTTGTTAATTTTACCGTCCGACACTTCTTTCAGTTGATTTTGGTCTGTGTTGGTGTTTGTCCAATCATACCGCTTTATGTTCGAATTGAACTGTGCATATGCTTTTTAAGGTTCAATTTAAACTTCAAACAACAATGTCATCACTGAAATTGTATACTGCCAATATTTCTTTCTATAAATGAGTACTAGTAATATTTTAAGTATCTAGTGTTTTACTACTTTGATGAATATGTTGTAACGTACCAACCATTTTTAATAAATTATTATAGGATTACTCCTTATAAAAGGTATTGTTTATTCATGTGTTTCTTCATCTTCTTCCAGAGCTTTATTTTTGTTTATCTTTAAAACGAAAATGGTGAGAGAGGAACTTAAAAAATGTTTACAGGCTGATCAGGAAGAGGAAAACATAACAAACGTGTGAAAGACAGTTCTTTGATGGAAATAGGATTTTTTATTATTATTAAATTCTGCATTGATAAAGTTTTGATATAAGGAGGAATACACCTCCTTCTTGTTTGTTTGGATATAAATTACGTCTTAAATGTTCCAACTCTTCGACATTTGTATATTTTTTTTTTAATTTTTTCACATTTTGGTTTCTAGCATCAATAAAAATACATTAATTGTGGAGATGCGCATCTGGTGCAATAACATTTTAACCGTTAGTCCGGTTACTGACGACCTTGGTATTACCTGGGAAAGGGTGGTTGGTTTTGGGTCAAAACAGCATCTAGTTTATAGTTTGTAGACAAATTTATTTATCATTTTATAAAATTGAGAATGGAAATGGGGAATGTGTCACAGAGAAAACAACCCGACCATAGAAAAAACAACAGCAGAAGGTCACCAACAGGTCTTCAATGTAGCGAGAAATCCCCGCACCCGGAGGCGTCCCTCAGCTGGCCCCTAAACAAATATATACTAGTTCATTGATAATTAACGCCATCCTAATTTTCAAATTGTACACTAGAAACTAAAATAAAAATAATGCAAGACTTATAAAGGCAAGAGGCTCCTGCCTAGGGACAGGCGCAAGAATGCGGCGGGGTTAAACATGTTTATGAGATCTCAACCCTCCCCCTATACCTCTAGCCAATGTAGGAAAGTAAACGCATAACAATACGCACATTTAAAATTCATTTCAAGAGAAGTCCGAGTATGATGTCAGAAGATTAACATATAGACTGGCCTATTTGTTTTTTTATGTTCAGTCATTTCAAAGCAAAACATTCATTTTCCAAATATATTCCAATATATAAAATATAAAATGATCGTCCCGATACTGAGTGAAATAACGGCAATCGTCTTTTTTTCAATTTAGAGTTGCTGGCCAGTGCCAATATCGCAGATAATATTAATCTACCTCTGGAGACAACATGATCTATAATTTACATTATATAAAATGGGAAAGTAACCATCGGAGAAATATAAAAATAACAGATAGACGACAAGAGCTGTGGCCATCAATTTCCTGAAGGTGTTATGTGCCTAATGGAATGTATACTGTAGATTTTATTTATGTTTGTATTCACCAGTATATTATATGAATTCTTTTAAAAAAAAACATTGTGTTTAAATCCAACCAATCATCGTTATTATATTTAGTAGTGTATGCTTTGTCTTGTAGCAACTTACCTTGCATGTTATTTCAAACCAGACTCAGAATCCATTTGTCTCCGTTTTCATCGTCAGATACCAATGATTTGCATCTCTTTCATAAGTTCGAAATACAGATAGACATTAAATTTGAACAATTAAATCATGTCAACCCAATATAGCATTCGTCTCAACTCGGCCGATTCCGTACCCTTATAAGATAGAAGGATTCTAGCGAGGATTGCCAAATGCCCAATATAGATGGTTAATCGTGTTATCAAAGAATTCAATGATGCATAATTCGCAAGAACAAAAACAATCCAGATATACTAGTAGCTACCGATGTGTTGTGCTTATAACAAATAAAAGGATGGTCATGTTCCGAGATATTGTCGAGGAATAGAGAACGGGACTGACATAACAACAAGTGAAACAAATCAATGGTCATCTGATATAACGGTAAATCAAACACTGATAATGTATGTTAAACTTTCAATGTGATGAAATCAACTTTACCATAAAGAACCAATGGTAAAAATTTTAAAACAAATGGTTGAAATCAATGAATTGTATAACTAACCATATTCAATAGATATATTTTGACTGTATAATCTCCCTGGTTAAACAGTAACTAATTTACAGGTATACCCGACTGAATGCTTTGATTCGAGTAAGCTGTAAACAGCATAGAAATGTGCAATAACAGATTTATTTTAAAGTTTACTGGAAATATTTCAAAAACGTCCTAATTGTTTAGTAGCACCCTCTTTGGTGCATAACTAAAACCTTTTGAGCTCAGTTGAACATTCAAAACATACTTAAAATAACATCTAAAATATTTTATATGTTTTAAACCTGAGCAATTGCGATATCCTACGGTAAATTTTATTCTAAAGGCACCAACCAGGAACCCTAAATGTCTGTTCTGAAATCCGGTAAAATCGAACATTGATCATTTATATACCAATTCGAAGCTCACATTTCGTAAAATTTGCAGAATTGAAAAGCGTAACGGTATCAAATGGATGGATGCTCAGGAAAAAAAGTATAAAAATACTTTTTATTACACCTACTTCTGCCAAACGCAACGGTAATGGTTTGAAATCAGTTCTCATTAGTAAATAACTGCGGTTAAACATATTGTCTTGTCCGGAAAAAAACCGTATATCAAGATGCAATAAGAGTTGAAAAATTATGAATTGTGTTAAATATTCATGTGTTATACAATTTTAAATGCCATCTATTTTCCAACCACTAAATGAAGTGCGCAGTGACGAATCGCTCACAATTTTGCCCTTTATCGGATAATTCGGATTTGTACGTACATGTATATAGGTTTCCTTTGTTTACTTCCGCTACATCAATACCGTTCACAGTATGAAAATCACGAACATCTTGACTATTGGTTAAAATGCTTCCTTAAGGTGTAGAAGTAATCACTATTTCAGAATAAACAAAACCATATTCGTTTGCAACAACAGTCCACGTGAAAACGTATATCCCATGGCCTGGTGCAGTGAAAATACCACTGTTTCGACTGTACGCATATCCAAGATTGATCTTCACATCGTCAAAAATTAGAGTCTGATGACGCC
The DNA here is from genome assembly GCF_965363235.1 of Mytilus galloprovincialis. NCBI lineage: Eukaryota > Metazoa > Mollusca > Bivalvia > Mytilida > Mytilidae > Mytilus > Mytilus galloprovincialis. The sequence continues at coordinate 39,289,998 of NC_134851.1, read as the reverse complement.
CTGGATTTGTATCGTGTATAACAATATTTTAATACGAATACTTCATTTCTCATAAAACTACAAGTACATAGTTATAGAGAACATTCATAAATATAAATATAAATAAGGTACAATTTTTACAAACATGTGTGAACAATACAATGAAATTAAATTGGAGGACTGACTTTCACATTTGATAAATTTACATAGTTTTTCTAATATTACAATATTACATAAAATTAAACAGTTGATCAAATTTATAGATATTAGGGTTTGACCAGCAGTATGTAGATAAAAATGTCTTACTTTCAAACATAAAAGATCCACAATTCATAATGTAATGGTACTCGTCACCAATGTCGTTTGAGTCACAGAGACGGCATATTCTGTCTTCTCTCGGTAAACCCTGCCACCTTCCAGACTCAATCGGCAAGAGGTGATTACCACATCTATATTTGTATAATGTATAAATGAATTTGTAAGGTAAAACAGAAAAATATCTTTCCAATTGAAATTTATCTTAAAAAATACGATAGCATAAAGTTTAAGTTGATTCTGCAACAAATGCAAAGCATTCTTGTTAAAACTGATCTTTGAGTTTTTGCTCAATACATGTTGACACCAATTTATCAACAAACTGTGCATTCCATATATTGGACATACGACAATTATCAAAAATATTTTTAATAATATGATATCCACTTAGTGTCTATTCCGTAATCATTATAATATAAAAATACAAGTTTATATAATACAGTACAAATTTTACTTTCTTTTCCATTAAGAAGTCTACTCCAGAAATTAATCATTCGTGAGTGTTCATGTAAGCATAGAACGTTACCATATTGCTTGGGTTAGTATCTGCAAACATAATTTAAATCAGAATGATCAAAATGAAGTCAGTTTTATGCATTTACAAATGAAATTCCATATCATTAATTGAAGTATATTAAACTTATTTCAAATATTTTCATTGGATGGATCTTTCATCTGTCAATTTCAGTAAATTTTACGGATTGGTGATAAGAGCTTACATAAACAACCAAAAACACCAAACACCATGGGAAATGTAAAGTGGAAAGTACTTTATCAAATACACTAAATCAGACGTTCAAACACATCGGACTTTATAGCAACTAGTTAAACCTCTCACTTGTACGACAAACAATGACTTTATCCCGAACAAAAAAAAAACACGTTTTTTGTGAGAAAGAATATAAAATTAATATGCAAAACTATTATTATATACTAGAAAATATAAAAGATCCCGGAGTGAAAACAAGTTAAACGATTCAAACGAGAAAATTTATATGGAACAAATCAACAAACAAACAAAAAACCGACTGCCACAGTATTATACTGCAACCAGCTGCTTACAGACAGTGTCACTACTACATTAATACATTCTTACATACTTAGAAGAAGTATTTTTTTCTGTCTGACATTCTTTGCATTTTATCATTCTTCTCATATTTTCTTATATATATGTACAGGCTTCAACTAATTCGAATCCGCTTCTTCTTCTATCCGATGAGGCATTATTGAATATGTAGCATTCATGTTGGAAAGTATCAGTGCGTCGTTTACTTGCAAATTATCTTTCTTACTTTACGTGAATTCTTCGATTAGGTCCCCAATTTGTTTACTTTGAATCTGAAAAGCATGTTCTAATATGCGAATCCGGTCAGCTTGGTTTAATTTATGATTTCAGATATTCAGTTCCAATTCACGAATTCGAGTATCTTTTTCCATTTCACGTATCCTGAATTTCTGTTCCAATTCAGTAATTGGAGTATCATGTTCAAATTCACGTATCCTGAATTTCTTTTCAAATCCACGAATTCGAGTATCTTGGTCCCATTCGTGTATCCTGAATTTCTTTTCTAATGCACGAATCCGAGTATCATGTTTTGCTTGGTAATCTATTGTTCCTTTAGACTTGCTTATACTCAGTATCCTTCGGTCTTCATTTTCATTTCTGTATGCTAATTGGAAGATGTACAAAACAATATAACTCACAAAGATATGCATTCCCTTGCAGTGTTCTTAGTTTTCTTAAAGTCTTGCAAAAACAACCTGTGTAATTCAAATGACAAGGACTTAAAGATAACAGGAAAAGTTGAACAAGTTTATCATTTCAGACTAATAATAACAGTGCTTTTTGAAAGTGTATATCAATGGGAAATACCATGCTTAGGAAGATTTTAATCTGTACGCGAGGGGGGCAAACACTTTCTTTAGCGATATGAAATTATCTAGACCGATTGAAAAACAATTGTATTTAATGATTTGTTTCTTGTAGGTTTTTTTTTTTATTATTCTGTTTGTCTTTTTCATTTTGAACCATGGCGTTGTCAGTTTGTTTTAGATTTATGAGTTTGACTGTCCCTTTGGTATCTTTCGTCCCTTTTTTGAATATAATATGATATGTCCTAGATTAAAGCAACAGTTACTGTGAATGTAAATTTAGAACGCAAACGATTTCTTTTTTGGAGACTTTAAAGTAAATAAACAGATGTTAAAAAACGCAAAGTGAATTCGTCGTTTCTATTGAAATGCAGAAAGCAAGTTTTCTTTATTTTAATCATAGAACTGTCTGTTTTGTTTTTACGAAATGTGTGCGTTTTTTATTTCTTCTTTATCATGTTTATAGCGACTTTCGGTCTTCAACTTCGTATTTTTTTTTTGTCATATGTATTTTGAGCAAACACATAAAACTTGTAAATACTAGTAGTTTATGCTGTGAAAAGAAAGCTACAGGTTTCTTTAAATCAATATTAACCCTAACCTGACATAGCCCTGAAATCAACAAAAAACATGGAACAGGAAATATATCTACTTAGATAGACATACCTCAAAAATAATGGTGTATTATATTTTCTGTCATCGGAACTAAATGTTAAATTAAATCTACAAAATAAAATTCAGAAATAAACTGTTCGACCATGTTTATATCCGATTTTATTCTTCTAACATGTATTTTATTTAAATTGGAAACTCAAATGTATAATATAAAACTCTTATCGCCTATTATTATATATTATGGTATCGTTAAAACTAATAACTAATTATCAAAAAAGAGTCAAATGAATGACTTCAATAAATAAAATAATACATTTAGGTAAAATGATTATACACAGCCGCTTTTTTAAAGACCTTTCTTATGAATGTAACTTAATTACGTAATGGAAGAAAACTATAACTGGATAATTCATGTTACATTTCAGCCCCAGAGTATAGATATAGATGATAATGTTCCAATTAATTTTCAATTTCAATAGTGTGTTTCATCAAGTGAATGATTTGTTTTAAAATTATATTTCAAATGTATGCTTTGTAAAATTATGATCATTCGGAAAGATATTTAAGTTCCGATCAACATTAGACACAATCTGAAAATTTCTGACCATGTTGATTTTGCAGACGAAAGTTGACTTTTCTATAGTGTTTGTATATGTAATGTTTTCAATAGGTATTGTACAAATGAATGTTGTAAAACATAACTTTGATATTACAAAACACAGAAGAATTCTTCCTAGCAGTACATCAGTCATAAAACAAATAACATTGTCTCCAATAGAGTGTGCGTTATTGTGCTCCTTAGAGGAAACTTGTTGCTACGCTAGTTATGACAGAATTACTGATCACTGCTACTTGGATGAATCTTGTTGCCCACAAAATGAGTCGTCAGTGGATGCACTAATGTTAAAGAAAAATACAGGTAATCTCTTTTTTTTACTTGGTTTGGAAACAATTATCATCCGTGTTGTTATACCGGTTAAAGAAAATGTAAGTATAAATATTTTAACAATCCCAGTTTTTGTCTTTTAAATGACTCACGAAATAGAAATACATTCACTGAACTTGAATTTTTGTAAACTGTTTGAGCCATAAACGAATGCAATATTCAATCTTTAATTATATGAAACCTTTTTTAATATGTTAACTCAATTAACAAATTACCCTTAGGCTTTTTTTAAATAAACTACCTCCCTTATTTTTTTACAACTATCTCAGGTTTTATATTTGCAAAAATATTTTAAAATTCTAAATAGAAATGCTTAAAATTTGTCTATTTACAAAGTAGATGTAATCATCATGTTTTCGTAGGAAGATGTCACTAGTGATGTGCCAGTTCAATCACGTTTAAGATTTTTAATGCAAAATATTTTGATCATTTGAAGCCAGATGTACGTTTTAGTTTAATTAAAATACACTGTAATGTAGGAATATCTAAGACTAAGTGAGCTCTTTTAGTGAAGGAATTGTCTTTTGAGTTCCTTTTGTTTGTTGTTTTATTTTTTGCGTTGTTTTATTATCTCAAACACTTATATAAGCTGTGTAAAAAGGGTTAAACATGTTAAAAGAATAACATTTCTTCGTTGTTTTATAAATGCATTAGAGTAATATATGCATACGGTAATTTGTTTATAAATTAACGTCAGTAATACTATTTCGTCGTTTTTAATTGTTTAATTCTGCCAGATATCAGTTTGTATCTGTTTGATTTTTCGGTAATTACTACAGCAATGTAGTTAAATTTAAAAAATCAATTCATATCCATTCAAACATTATACTATTGCTTATTCCAAGTTTGAATTTGGAATGATACCTTTGATAAATTGGGCGTTCGTTCGACTATGTGGGATGTGCATGCAAGTCCACAGCCACGTCCGGTCAAACTGTGATGGAAAATCCGATGTCTCTTTTAAAGAAAGTGTCAATATCTTGCCGTATTGAAAACTTTCAAACCATTTTGTTAAGAGTCCATAGGTGGCCTGATGCAATGTAAATTGTCCTTTTATCCAATATACAAATGTATCTTCCTTTTTAAATGGCAATGCAGAATCTACAGACCTTTATCACTGAAGTTCTCTATTACACGACCTGTTGTAGTTTTTAATGATTTGCTTTTTTCCCTGAACATGCATTTAGTATTTGCCTGTGGACGTTAAACAGCCGACAATGGATCATTATCGTTTATTGCTGAAAAATATTGAATTTTACCAGCCACTGGACTGAACTCTCCTCTTAAACGTCTTGTACTACGAACAATTTGTTTGCCTCATACCCAAACTTGATACCTCAAAGTTTTCCTAAATAATACACCAAGACAAATTTTAAACGTCCATATGAATAAAACAGAAGTAAATCGGTGTTCAAAGTTCGGAAAATCAACTATAAAGAGACAACTCATGGTTACAAAGCCAATCTGAAGGAATTACTGAAATCCGAAATAAAAAAAAAACATGTGAGCCCTTAAGTTAAGCGTTTTCTGCATTTATACAGCGCCCATCATATACAAAATTATTAGTTTTCTCGTTTCAATTGGTTTATATTTTGTGATTTCGGGGCCTTGTATAGCAGTTGAAGGTCGTACTGTGACCTTTCCCTGTTAATTTCGTTGTCATTTAGTCATTTGGTCACCTGTGAAGAGTTGTCTTATTGGCATATATTTATAAAGTAAAACTGGTATTCTTTAGAAAAAAAAATTATATCAGAGACAAATTAAAGCTGCCATATATGACTTCAACAAACTAATTAATTTTACATTTGTCATTCAACATCTTATACTAGACACAACTAGCACTATATTCTCATTTTCTGATAAAGTAAGAATTTAATACATAAAATAGTTTAAGCAAAATGTACATGTAAAAAGACAACTATTTGATCACGTGGGAAAATCAATCACGTGACAATTCAATCTTTAAAAAATGTCAAACATTAAACTTAATATGGGGTATCATACTTATATTTTTTTTTCTATCTATATTAATATTACATTTAGAATAAATGTTACGTGTATGTGTGTGCATATATCAAATATATTATGTATATTCCACCCAATTAGTGTGTGTAAGAATTTATCAAGGTACTAATTATTGTTATCGTCAGTAATGTGTATACTTCTTGTTTACCCTAGGGCTTCTGTTTCAAAATAAAATATATTATTGATCGATTTCTTATTTCTTGGGTTTTCTTCTTGATAAATTGAATCTGGAACGGAGATTCAATGGCTTAACTGGGATCAAAACATATTGCCTTCATCTTGTCAAAACTTTCCAGGTCTCTTTCAATAAATGGCAATTGCTCTTTTGGGATCCAATGTCTAATTTTGTTTAGACTAGAGGCTCTAAGAAGCCTGTGTCGCTCAACTGATATTTTGTTTTACAATTTATGCATAGATTAATGCAACCATTATACTTTTGCTTTAGTTTCAGAGATAAAGGCCAACAACTTTACCCTTATATTCTATTTAAGCCATGTTCGCCAGGTTGTTTGGAAAGCAGGGTCACCAGACACATAATTTATTAGGTACCTTAATGATGATTGAGGCCAAGTTTGGTTCAATTTGTCTCAGTTGTTTTAGAGGGTAATACTTTTGTAAAAGAAAACATAAATTTACAAACATTGTTAAAAATTGACTTTTAAGACCAACAACTCTTTATGGTGTCAACTGACAATTTTAGTCATGCTGACTTATTTGTAGATATTACTTTGCGGAACAGTATTGCTGTTTACAGTTTATCTCTATCTATAATAATATTCAAGATAACCAAAAACTGCAAAGTTTTCTTAAAATTACCAATTCAGGGACAGCAACCTTACAAGAGGTTTTCTGATTCGTCATAGAATACGACAGATAGGTTTTAACCTGATAAACATTAATACAGATTCTCAAATTTGCTGCTATGCTTTAGTTTCAGAGATATAAGCCAAAAACTGTATTTGACCACTTTGTTTTATTTTTTGCCATGTCGGCCATGTTGGTTGCCAAGTGAGGTCATCGGACACATTTAAAAAAAAAACAATATACCTTAATGATGATTGAGATTAAGTTTGATTAAATTTGCTTCAGTAGCTAGTTTCAGAGGGAAATATTTGTGTATGATTTTTCCGATTTATTTTTTGAAACAATAACTACTCAAGGGGTTCAATTGACCATTGTATTTATAGATCTTACTTGGCTGAACATTATTGGTCTTTACAGTGTATCTCATCTATAACATTATTCAAGATAACACAAACTGCAAAATTTTCTACAAGTTACCAATTCAGGGACAGCAACCAAACAATGTTTTGTCCGATTTGTCTGAAAATTTCAGGGCAGATAGATTTTGAACAATTTTACCTCAGTCAAATTTGCTCTAAATGCTCTTGTTTCAGAGATATAATCCAAATACTGCATTTTACTCCTTTGTTCATTTTTAGCCTTGTCGTCAATATTGGTTGGTTGGCGGTGTTTTTGAACACATCTTTAAAAGTGGAAACCCAAGTGATAATTTTGGCTAAGTTTGGTTAAGTTTGGCCCAGTAGTTTCAGAGGATTTTTGTTAAGGGTTACGACGACGGACGACGGACGACGGAAGCCAAGTGATGAGCCCAAAATTGAACAAGCACTTTGGAACCATAGTTGTTCGGTTTGTTCTGTTAAGACATTCCAATGTGGTATTGAATATATACCACTTATCAATCTCAAAGTATTAAGATGTTGACCGATGTATTGTCAATTGGTGGTTATAGTGAAAACAATATTGACCTATAAGCTGCAATACTGCGATATTGTAAAGATGACGGATAAATGGTTATCCCTTTATTTCATCACCAATTTAACTTTTTGAATTGTAATCCTGTTTATACCATATCTCGAGTATACCCTGATTAGCTTTCTAGTGTCTCGTGAAAAGCCTTTGTTTCGGACATTTCGGTTTATAAGCAGCCATTCTGTTTATGTGAACATTTCGACAAATATATTCTTCCGAATTACTATTATGCGAGCTGCTCTAGGAACTCTTTTGTGTTTGCTGGTCATTTCCTACAAGTCGCAAGTTTTGTAACATAGTCATATTGCGCTGTTGCCCCCTCTGTTGTTTACATGTTGAACTACTGTTGTCTTTTCGCCTATGATCAGAAAATGTTGCCATCGATACTTAGGTACAAAATGTTGAACTTTGAGAAGTACTGCTTCTAACGCTAGAAGAATAATGCAAAACAATTTTTGGGTTTCTGTCAATGTGCCAAGAAAAACGCAACCTTTTTGTGACCCAAACAACCTATCTTCACTAGATACTCGTTTAGGTTTTAAGTGAATACAGTCCTTGGATGGTGTAAACTTCCCACTAACACAATACACCATAACACCATACACCATACACCATTACACCTTACACCATGTACCATTACACCATACACGTTACACCTTTGCCCCATAGACCTTACACATTACACCATACACCATTCCTCATTATATCTTCACGATCCGAAATTACCCATGATGCAATTAAATTTCAAATATTAAGATTATTATTATTGTTTATGTTTACAATACGAAAAAATAAAATAAAAAGAACTTCGTTTTCAACCAATGAAATGTCGTACACCATCATTCACAACATTCCCGATCGCACGTTACGCAATCACACAATTCCTCAAACACCATTACACCATTCTCCTTACGCCATACACCATAGCACCATACACCTTACACCATTACACCATATGCCATATACCATTACACCATACACGTTTTGGGGGAAGTCTACACCATCCAAGGGCTGTAACTAGTCAAGTCACCAGTTTTACTCGGAACTTAATAAGGCATACTGTAAAAGAAACTTTCCTTTATAAAACACCTAAAGTATGGAAACAGGCAAAATGTGAAAGAGACAAAAACCCAACATAACACAACAAACACATCAAAAACATAATTCGGTCTTATTTCAAAGAGAAAAATTCGCACATAGAGACAGGATTTATCTGACCCTTCATACTGATTCATTAAATTTTGGAAAGACAGCATATTTCATGAGTAAGATGGGAATACTACCTTATTTTACCTGTCCAATTGCAAATATATATAAAAATCTGTTGACATATAAAAAAGAAGATGTGGTATGATTGCCAATGAGACAACTGTCCACAAGAGACCAAAATGACACAGAAATTAACACCTATAGGTCACCGTACAGCCTTCAACAATGATCAAAGCCCATAGTGCATACTCAGCTATAAAAGGCCCCGAAATGACAATGTAAAACCATTCAAACGTGTCTTCTTAAAAAATCAATAGAAGCATGACAAAACCGAGTGATTTTGAATGCACTTATCATCAGTGTTTATACTGGCTATATATTTATCCATACTTCTCTTAAGTCCTAAAATTACAGATGTCCTAAAGAAAATAATTATTTTTGATAGTTAAGAGGATAGTTAAGAGAAAGGTTTTATTTCCGGTTTTTACAAGTTTAAACGCCTAATCGAAGGTTATTAATTTGATTCGATAAGGAATACTATTGCCAAAAAATAATAATACTGGTCTCTTAATTCAACAAACGTATACAAATTTGTATGCAATTTATTCAACACACAGAGAAAACTACTCTTGAAATCAGGTTTAATTTCGCTTATTTTTTAATAAAGCAAGCATGTTTCAACAAATAACAAAATGATGTATTAAATGTTAGTATCCAAACTAAATCTACCAGTTGACTATTTTCAAATTACTTGACTAATTTTAACAAGTATTTCATAAAATCCCTTGAGAAATTAAAAAGCATTTTACAAGTGCTTCATGCGATTACATTTTCACATACCATATCATATTTAAGTTGAAAACGATGGAGCAGTTTACAATTTGATAATTAGCATGCGTTGTTCAAGTTTTGCAGTTTGAAAATTGGTTCTATTAAACTATTAATAATTCAAACAAACATTGACAATTTCTATTTGATTGACGCGATTTTAACAAATAGTTCCTATATTTTTTGAAAAATCATCGTGTTAATTAATCTGATATTCCCAGAAGCGCTACAACTCATTTGCTTATGGAACATTTTGTTCTTGTAATAACTCACTTATTTATATAAAGCTATGTTAGCTTACAAGTTGTTCTGAAAGAGACTTTTTGACTAATTACAAATCAATATATTCCTGTTTGATTTATTTTCGTACAGGGAATTATTACATATAGATAAAAAAAAAATATGTTTCATGGTGTACTTACTTCATGTTGGTCGCAATATAAAAGGTTTCGTCATAATATATTATTTACAAACTATTTCATCAACTGTAACAACATCAAACGACCACACATGCATCTCGTCATTAATTTGTCCTTCTCGTTGATTTCAACATTTTATCAGTTCAATTAAAGATTCCAACTAAGTATTATCTTTAAAATACATCGTAAAATATATGATAAAAAAATTAAAGGCAAACTATAGAGCCAGTGTGTAAAGAAGTATACAAGACTACATATACCATTTAAGTATTATAGAAAACTCGCCTATTATGAAACATAACTTTTTTTGATATAATTACAGTATACACATTTTAACTTCTATTCATCGTAAGTGAACAAGCTTTGTCAAAGCTACGAATCATATTCATATAGATATAATAAGGAGTGCCAATGACACAAATCTCCATCTCAATACATCTTGTGAAGGTCAACAACTATCTCTGAATAAATTCATCATATACGCACGTTTCGACTTCAAATGACTCACTATTGACACTTGAATAAAACACTTTTTTTTATAGATATACAATAGCTATCAAAATGTTGTTTTGTCAGATGTTTTTTTCCTGAAATCGTTAACAATTGGACACGCTAAAACATATGTATTAACTTACGCATTTAAACGGTAACTGAATCTTCTTATATATTTTCGTTTAATATCCCTTTCACAAATTTTAATGGTAACACTGTATATTGTATATCGAGATTTTAAATGAAATTGCTTTTTGTAAATGGCATGAAAAGATTCTGTTGTTGGTCACTAGTTTTGTTTGGTGAATTATAGACTGCGTGTTTCTCTTTCGAATGTTGCCATGGCGTTGTCAGCTTTGTCTTTGACTATATTGTGCAGTATTGCGGAGCATGTATGGAACGGATATGAACTCTGCGCCGGAGATTGGTTCAATTGGTGTCCATAGATTATGTCTGTCATATCTGTTTTGTCCGAGCGTTCACATAGAAAATTCCATACTTAAATGTTAAACAATAGAGAGAATTGAAGTCTTAATTCAACATTTTTAGAGATGTAAGTCTATGATTTTGATTTTAGTATGAATTAGAAGTTCTCAAATATCGGCACTTTGTGTTGTTTTTTCTTTTTATGTTACATGTTTATTATGTGTCTTCATGTCCCCAGTACCGACCTGATAAGTCAATCCGTTTGTTTAACTAACATGTTTTCAATGGCAATTGATGTACAAACGATAGATAGTTTTTTTTTTTTTTAGAAAAATCTATGTAATTGAAATTGGAGATTTTATGATTTTAAGATATACTAAAGAGCCTTTTCGCCGAATGCATGTACTTTCTATACATTTGTCCACTTATTTTAGAAATACTTCCAAATTCAATCAACAACATTTCAGAGTATAAAGACCTTAATGTTAATACATGATCATTTTTCTGTTATCGTTTAATGAGCCAAAGATATGTGCCGATGTTCACTAAAATCCGATTATATTGAAGAACCTTTACTGGTATAGGGAATAAACTTTAACCAAACCATGTCAAATGGTTAACAAAACCACTTAAATTTCTGATATCATGCTTAGGTTGTCTTTGACTAATGAGTTTGAATAAACCTTTCGTTCCTTCCGCTTCTTTTTTTTTCATGTAAGGGTTATTGGTTGTGAATCGGCCTAGGATAATGATCAACTCTATCACTAGCGTCTCAACACTTAAGTTGTGATTTGGAAACCTGCTAATAGCAAGGGTGTTTCATTCCGATCCTAACTGAAAAGGGTGGCTGGTTTTACAGCCGTTGTTTATTAGTTTTTCACGGGTTACCCGGTTACTCAAACAAAAACAAAATTAGCCGCCGTGATCACGGTCTAAAATACTAAAAGTGCGTGAAACACAAGAGGTCAATAATTAATCAATCTTATTTCATTTAATAGATTCACTAACTGAAATCGTATTCTGTGCAAGCATGGGAAAAAGAAGAAGACGCCAAATTTTGTCCATCTTATTTCAAAGTTTGTTTACATTGCTTTGATATTAAGTAAGATATATACCTTTTGAGCAAAGGTCTATGCAAAATACTTCGATTCAAAACAAAATGCTTCCCAGCAAACACAAAACATTTTACAAACATTTGTTAATGTCCTATGGACATATTTCCGAAAACATTGCAATATAGATCATTTGAACATAAAAAAAATATTTGTTTTATTGTGTTTGAAATGTTTTAATTCTAACATTTAAATAAAATATTTTTACAACATTCAAAAAATATTATTTGCTAATATCTTATATTAACGTTCTGGAACATTGTTATATTATAAAAAAAAATATAATAGTTTCTTCAATTGATATTTCATATTGCTACAATATTAAAGTAAATATTCAAAAAAAAATCAGCAAAAAGCAGAAAATTAAGTATTGAAATTTGCGTAGAATTTATAACGTAAAATTGAAATGTATTACGTTTAACATCTAAAATATATCAGTTCAATGTTTTCCATACAATATTTTGAAATAAACTTTATTAAATGTTCTTACTGGTATGTATTCAACATTTTAAGGATATATAATTAACATTTTATTTAAACTTAGATCAAATCCCAAAGACAACGTTTTATGGAATTAGCTAGTTAGTTTTTTTTCCCTCAGTATAAGATAAAATACACATTTCTATCAATATCATCAAGGCATTACATAGTATTATATACCTATATGGAGTTATTTTCTTTCAGAACGATAGGTCATTCTTCCGACGAATTAACCCGGACGATACCATGTTAAAATGAAATATGATTCAAGGCATAACATATTGACCTGTTTGAGGTCATTATTTTCCTTCATATCAATGCAAACTATAATTTACTTTAAACTTATATTCGTCTTCGTTTTTTTGTTGCCTATTGGGCATTTATTTTTTAAAGTTTAATTTATGATAGGTGTAAACAATTCGTCACAGCCCGCATTCTAATTTGAAAAACAGATAATGTGAAGTTTAAATAATTTATCGCTTGAATTCAGAGACATTATATGAGATGATTTTTAATGTAAAACTTTCACAACAATTAAAGATAGTTTAATTTGGGACGTAACGCGTCTTCTGATTGGCTGACGTCGTTTTGTTTATCAGCCCATAGACATATATCTGTCTTGGACCTTGACGTCATCAACGTTTTTTCATGGTTTACCACAGTTTAGAATGGAAATAACATACAAAATATGGTGCACACTGTTAAAAGTCATTCCTTAAATAAAGCCAGATTTAACATATTCGTGTGTAAGATTTTGAAAATCTTGTTGATACACGCTATATATATTGATTGGATGATGGTTGCTTGACGTCCAGGACCAAATATAACATGCATGTTCAGGACAGAACACACTGACTAGAAAATCATACTGTGACCTACATGTATTTATTTTTGTTTTCGTGTAACATGTACAGGTATCACAACTTCGTTCCCCCTTTGTGTCAGTTCTTAACTTTTTTACATTTATGTATACCTTTCACTCTATCAAATGATCAACTAATATTTTTTTTCTGATATTCTATTGAATAACATTCATGTGCCTCACAATGGGGTCGGGTGGGGGAGGGTATATAATTTTATCCTGTTTATCTGTTAAAAAATGTACTGCTATTCAAAAGAAAATTCTGAATATTCCATTTTATTCAATTAAAATTGTTAACATAGCACAAACCCCCCACACACACACATTTCTATAATATAAGTTGGTACAATAAATTACTTACAAAGTTTCTTGTATTTTTCATACACCGTTATCGGATGGTAACAATTCAGTTGTGTCTTACTTCATGCAGTTACAGTAATATTCTAATTGTTTATAGATAATATTTTCTAAAGTTTATATTTAGATTAATTAGTGAGTTTTATTTCATATTCTAAAAGAGCCGAAGAACGTATTCAAAACTGCATTAGAAAGGAATATCCCACTTTAGTGTGGTCGGTAAAATAGGTTGCTAAAAATTGCAAATCTTATAAAAAAAAACAATAGTTGTTTTTAACGGTATATAAGTCAGATAATGCATATTTTTAATTTTTTCTTGTCGCAGAACACACCTCGGGTTGTAAGAATTGCCCAAAGAAAGACCTCACTATACAATCCTGACATCCCTCGGTGTGTTCTACAACAAGAAAAAACTTTAAATATGCATAACCTATAACATATACTATACAAATCCTTAATATCCCAAAGTCAGTTTTTTTTAATTCTTTTTATGTCAAAATTCAAAAGAGTAGACTTTGAATTAAGCAATACTGTATTGATAAACAGTTACTTTTCCTAAATGTTTATTTAAGGGCCGGCATACGATACAGTTTTGATCCTGTATTTACATTTTGATAAACATTTCCATATAGACTATGTATTACCTGTCAGTGTGTCAGTGATTAAATCAAATATGTAATAAAGATTTACCTTCAGGTGCTACTTTTTGAGTAAAATGAGGTCGATTTTTTGTAAACTTGCTCAAAATTCGGATTTGTGGCCGTAGTTTCCCTTTCGAAAGAAAGACATAACTAAAAAGATAAACCCAAATTGGTTTTTGTTAAATAATTTGTAATTTCTGTATTTTATTAAGTATCCTAAAAAGTTATACATTTTTTTATTCAGAAATAACTTTTATCAAATGTTCATGAATATAGGGAAAAAAACATAATTTTTTGCTGTATATTTATCAAATTTATAAAAATTGCACTATTTACGATTTTATGAAAATTGGCACACATAATCTTCCCGTGTAATCAAATCAAATGGCATTTTAAAAAAGTGGGATCCATGAACTTGTTTTCAAGCTGAATAAGTTTGAATGATAAATATCAGTCGAAAACTGAATCTTTTCCCGATAAGTCATAGTTTGACGTCGCGAAAATAACAATTTATTTAGCAATGTCATTACCTCCCCTGTAACTGTATCGTATGCCCTTAATTCGTTCGTGTAAATTTGAGAAATTAAGAAATGAAAACTTTTTATGAAATGTAACTGTAACGCCATCTTCATATCGTTATGCATTACGAAAACCGACCTTATTTGGAATTGGTGCAGTATTCGACTTTTTTGTTTTACTACCGGGAACTAGTTTGCAGAAATGCAATTTAAAATTTTCAAATAGAACACAAAGAAAGAGCAAATCAACAAAGAGAGCGAAGACAATTGTTTGCTAAGAAAAATTAAACTCCTGAGATGAAACTTTTGTATTCATTTTGTGTTTCAATCATAATCGGAACCAATACCAGGATTTTGAAAAAAAGGTGCATCCTGGCAATCAAACGTTTGAAGTGATACTTGTAAAAAGTTATGCATCTATCTTATATGTCGCTCCATGAGGGAGGTTTGGGCATCTAAATCATCCGCTGTTTTGGCATCTACATTCACCAATTTAGGTAATAATGAATGTGTTAATTGATATAAGAAGATGTGGCATGTATTTGTTTGCCCAGAATTAGTGGCCGAGGACAGAACAATTTCAAAATTAATTAAAATAAAACAAAAAATACACTGATTGTAAAAAAAAACCTAAATTTTTGCTAGCGGTATAATGTAAAATCATGCATGCAAAGATTTCCTTTCAAAACATTAAATGAACGTTCCCTTAATAAATAGTATTTCAAGGACTATTTAAGACTTCAGTTATAAGCAAGTTAATATAAACTGATGATTAGAACTATATGCATGCATTGATTCATACACAAAATTTAATTTACAATTTTGCAAGTGGCGCAAGTACTCTGGAATGTCAACAACCAATCAGCAGTAAAAAAAGTACAATTTTCATGCAGGATGACTGTCTTTTCATATTTACTTTGACGACTTAGTAAAGACTAGGCATACAGTACAGAAACGATATCTGTATTTTTAATGAAATTATTGTTTAGTATAAATAGAAACAAGTTGTTATTTTAGATCATTCTTTTAGTCTGCTTTCACAAACACGTATTTGATTTCCTTTGAAAATGATCTCAAAGACAGACAACCGATTTGATGGAATCTACGTGTTCCCGGGAAGTTAGAGTTATATTATAAGCAACATCATGAAACCAATGTATAACACTTGCTTGTACTGTATTGTATGCTCTTAGATGCAAATAAAAATATAGACTATCTCACACTACAGATTTTAACACTTAAAAAGGACAATAAGACGTTAACTGTATTAGGCTTTTAAAGTCCCTACATGATACAACGTATAATGAAAAAAAAACAACACAATAAAATAATTACTCGTTAAAAGTGTTCATGATAAATTAATTTCTAGAATAAAAAAAAAAAACACTTCAAGTACTCGCAAAACAGGGTGTTTACAGGCAGACAAATCACATAATTATGTAGTGATGGTGTGACACATATACTACACGGCAGTTCTCCGAAACAAAATTGTCAATTATTCAACATTCAGGTCTGTACGATACATTTAGAGTCAAATTGTAAACAAGCATATCACTGCCACTACCAAGCTGAAATCCTCTTCCAAACATTTGAAGGTCCCAACTATGTATTGCCAATCTTCATTGCACAAAGAGTCGTTTAAATTCTGTTTCTATTCTGCATCTAGTAGGTGTTCTACTAATGATATATCAATGCTTCTAACTGCATGTATGTTTCTTACAAGTATCAAAGAACTTGTTATTAAACTTATACATCCTTTGGATTTCAAATGTTTGGCTTGGAGTGTTCTGATGAAGGTATATCCAGAAAAGCGCCTCGGACGAATGACATTATTTAGCGTGTTGTTTTCTATTGATTGCCTTTTGTTATAAAGCTTATGAAAATAATATTATTAGTTTTTTTTGGAAAGTTAGTAAACAAATCTAGTTTTTAGATAAAGTACATGTTTATGATGGTCCTTTTGGTTCTTTTGATATTTATGATGTTTCTACTTTCTACACCACATCTCCAAACAAGAAAAAGTTTACGTATTCAATGCTATGTTGTTTTGAAAAATTCCATCGCAAATTTATTTACTGTTACTCGTTTAAAGCCTTTTTTATATTACGAAAAAGGAAAGTATGCCAGATACACTTACTTAAAGTTTGAAGATATGATTGAAGTTTTTTTTAAATGTTCTCCTGGACAACTTATATGTACGTTACGGCGATAAAGTGCATCGACAGGTAGTAGGTATTTATATTGACAATAATTGTGCCCTTTTAATAGCAGATTTGCTACTGTATTGCTATGAATCTCATTGTATGACGAAACTCAGTAAAGACACACAATTGTTACATTTGATACATTCAACAAGACCAACTGTTATCTTGATAATAGTTTTTTCGTTTAATAATCCAGTGTTCTTTAAAAATGGAACGAAAGATACCAAAGGGACAGTCAAACTCATAAATCAAAAATAAACTGACAGCACTATGGCTAAAAATGAAAGACAAACAGACAGACAATAGTACACATGACACAACATAGAAAACTAAAAAATAAGCAACACGAACCCAATCAAAAATTGGGGGTGATCCCAGGTGCTCCGGAATGGTAAGCAAATCCTGCTCCACATGTGACACCCGTTGTGTTGCTTATGTGATAACAAATCATGTAAGTAGTCTAATTCGGTAGGTCACATTCATGAAAGGAAAAGGGATTGTAGTTGCGACGTAAGGAACATAACGGATATCTGTTGTGAAACGGTTATTCCATAACGGTCAACTAACTCGGGATGGCGTCCGTACAATTTACGAAGGGATGATTTCAACTTCACCATTTGGAACTCTTGGTTTAATAGCTTCCTTGTGGGCAGCAACCCTCTATCAAGAAAATCATGATAGGAAGTGCAAGCACGGGCATATCGTATCAATTGGGAAATATATATCCCGTATGCAGGAATGTGGTTACTTAGAAATGGAAAGTTCACAATTAAAAAGCTGAAATCATCTCTTTTGTCGTAAAGTTTTGTTTCCAACCGACCCTCATAATCAATTTCTAGATGTAAGCCAAGACATGAGGCCGACTTAACTGTATCTGTAGTATCCTGTATTTCTAGTTCGATGGGATAGATCCGTTCAACATAGTCACCAAATTTTGAATTATTGAGTGAAAGAACATCATCTTTATAGCGGAAAGTAGAGTTAAAGGATACTGCTAGCTTCTTATCTTTCTTCCTAAGAAGTTCTTGTATGAAGTAAGCCTTATAATAATAAAACGCCAGACGTGCGTTTCGTCTATATAAGACTATCAGTGACACTCAGATCAAAATGATTATAAAGCCAAAAAAGTACAAAGTTAAAGAGCATTGAGGGCCCAAATTTCAAAAAGTTGTGCCAAATACGGCTAAGGTAATTTATTCCTGGAATAAGAAAATATATTGTTATCAAAGCTTGTAAATTCACCGTTCCTTCAAACAAACTTATTAGTAAAGGTTATCTTACCAATGTTTTAATTAGATCTTTGAAATATATAGTTTATTTTGGCAAATTTATCGATTTTTTTTTTATCAGCAAATTAATACATGACAAAATATGTATTCTTTTCAAACGATATAAATAAATACACACTCACGGTAATTCTTTTATATATAACTTAACTCGGAACATTCCCACTGCACGTCAATACTTTAAATTTTTGGCATTGCAAAAGTCTCTATTGACTGTCAATGACGTTAAAAAACTAAATTCCTGGGATGTGGTTAAGTATATTTTAGACTCTGATGCATGATTTTTTTTATTATTTATTGTTTTTGGCTATTAACTAGCTTTCAGTAATTGCGAGTGCTCTCAAATCTTACTTTCGTGTTAATTTGTAAGTTAAAGTTATATCTTGTCTCTTTATTTTTAATATATACCAGCTTTGATGATTGTTTGGTGATTGTTTGGTACACAAATAAATTTTCATTCCTGGGATCTGTTGTTCAACTTGTGATTAAACTAATCATATGATTAAGTTTAACGAGTCATTAAAAGTTATCGCATGGTTAGTAAATACAATGATTAAATTGTGATGATTAACTTATTATGATTATTGTATTTACTAATTACTGTATTAATGTTAATCATATGATTAAGTTTGTGTAGTTTGCAAGTGTTTCCCATAATGCATTGTAAATCAGAGCCTATATAACTAACTTCCCTTTCTACTTTAAATTATAGAATTCTACTTTAAACCAGTTTTTGGATGCTAATAATTATTGAATAAATATCTTATAACATGTTCATATTTTTTTTATGGAAAAATATTCATATTTTAGATATCTTTCCCAGTTCAAAATGAAATGTTCTTGAATGGAAAAGTAATTTCAGTGAATGCAGTGAGAAAGTAATATGCATTTATTTACCTAGTCCAAATAATTATGACGTCCTGAAAGGTTGTTCTATTATTTTATTCTTTGATGCCTTACATCGCGTCAAAGCAAACTTTGCCTTCCAAGTCGTCATTATTATTTGGACTAATATTTACCATGCAAATGATTAAGGGTGCATTATGTAATAATCAACATTTGCATTTCACTTTAAATTGTGACTAGGGCCAGAGTTTTTTTATGTGTTTGCTAATAAAGCTTAGTATAGATCTGAAATAGTTTTATGATGCATCATATCAAACTCCGGACAGTGATCGTTTCCGTTCCGGAACTATTTTCCTTTACTCCATCAATGGCATCATATATGACTGTTGTTATTCGGAATTAACAATGTCAGTGATTGTCTTTGGTCCTCAATACAAATGTATCATTTCCGGCCATGATTTTCATGGAATTTGATGTCGGACGACGACAACATTAAAAATGGCGTTCCACAAGGTTCGGTATTGGGACCCCGATTGTATTGTATTTTTGCAAAACCGATCAGTGAAATATGTCGGCGACACAACTTTAGCTATCATGGGTATGCTGATGACACGCAAGTCTACCTAGTTATCAAACCACTCGATAATTGGGACAACATATCTTTCCGTCTAGAGACTTGTTTATCTTAAACATGCTGAAACTGAACCAAGACAAAACGGAACTGATCTTATTTTCACCAAAAAATCGTGTAAAGGAATTTTCGAATTGTCATCTGTTATTTGATGGATCAATAGTAAGCAATGCATCTGTGGTAAAAAATCTTGGTGTTTATTTTGATAGAACATTAAGCATGGAAAAGCAGGTCAATGGCATCACGAAGTCGTGCTTCTTCCAAATTAGGAACATTGATAGAATTCGGCAATATATCACTGAGGATGCCTGTAAAACTTTAGTCTGCTCGCTCGTCACGTCACGTCTAGACTACGGAAACGCTCTGCTTTATGGAGTAAATACCAGCTTAGTCAATAAGTTACAGCGAGTACAGAATACGGCAGCCAGGCTCGTTACACGTACCAAGAAACATGATCATATAACACCAGTTCTTGTGTCTCTTCATTGGATCCCGGTGTAGAACCGAATACAATATAAACTTCTTTTGTATACTTTCAAAATCCTGCATGGCCTAGCGCCCGTCTATCTTGAGGAACTCATTAGTGCCTATCAACCATCAAGATCTCTTAGATCGGAAAATGCCATGCAGCTTATACAACCTCGTGTACGCACCAAAATCTATGGAGGAAGACGTTTCGACAAAGCTACTGCGAGTCTCTGGAACAATCTTCCTAGCCATATAAGACATGAACACTCAATCGAACTTTTTAAGAAAAATTTGAAAACCCATTATTTTAGATTCGCTTTCAGTGATTACATGTAACTTTTTATACTGACAATGGCTTTTTAACTTTGTTCTTTTCGTTGTAGTATAATATGCCTTTTAATTATGATTATTTATTATTTTAACTTTTCTGTTCCTTTTGGATTGTTTTTTTTTTTATATGTGTTTCAAAATTTTATTTCACTCTTATTGCATTGATTGTTTTAGGGGAAATTCGGGTTATTTCGATCAATAATTGTGCGTTTTTAGAGATGGCTTCCGTAGAGTTGACATGTTGAATTATAAAATTCAAATTGCGTCGGAAAGACGCTTTACTTTACATGCATACTTCTCTGCGTTTTACCTTCATTTACCAAGTAGTAACGGCAAAAGAGCAATAGATGCCGAGATCTAACTTCGGCTAAATTCGATCATGATCGGTCAATTTCGGTCACACATTCGGGCAATGTCGATCACACAATCTGCATGTTTTTACCTTTTGGAAAACCTCATTTTACCATACTTGTGAGCAATTGACGATCTTTACAGGACATCAATCATGGCAATTAGATCCAAATAGGATGACAGTCTTGACAATGCCAGTTTTTATTAAATATAATTCTTGCCATGTTTTTTTTCAATATTATGTTGAATTTTTAAACATGCGTGCCTAATTTGATTAAATCTGTTGAATGTTCTCATCGCTGTTTTATTCAGGAAACACGTACATGTATATGGGTATATAACCCCTCTTTTCGTACGCAGGATTCAGGGTTGTTTTTAGAGCGTACACGGTACATGTGCATGTACTATCGTACGCAGAAAAAAATATATGTTCTATGCTAAAACGTTTTGCGGGACTTAATAAAACAATTAAAACGTACGCCGTACTCACTGCGATTGTTTTAGCGTACCCTTGACTCAATTTATGTACACATGTAGCAAGCAATAAATATTCCCTGTTCAGTGTTAAGAAGAAACAGGTTATCTGGTGTTACGACAGTCAGTTTGTGTGCGTGTGTGTTTTTGCTTTTTTTTTTGGTTTGCTTATTTGAACTTTCGTGTGACCAATGATTTTGTAAAGTTAACTTTTACGTCCAACCCAGTTCCTGAGAAACCCCGGCAGTGTGTCTAATTTTTCATCAAGGAAGAAACAGTTATCGGTTCATCAATGATTTAAAATTTTAAAAACATCTTCTCTAGCCAAAAGTTAGGATCCGTGTAGAGAATAATAAAGTGATCGTAACTTTGGCTGGCGAAGATGAGGGTTGAACAATTTGTTTTCTATCTATACGAGGTCTTCCAGAAATTGGTATGGGCTTTGCTCATTGTTGAAGGCCGTACGGTGACCTATAGTTGTTAATTTCTGTGCATTTGGTCTCTTGTAAAGAGTTGTCTCATTGGAAATTAGAC
Source organism: Mytilus galloprovincialis (assembly GCF_965363235.1). NCBI lineage: Eukaryota > Metazoa > Mollusca > Bivalvia > Mytilida > Mytilidae > Mytilus > Mytilus galloprovincialis. The sequence goes on along the minus strand of NC_134851.1, from coordinate 39,268,005 downwards.
CTGCAAGTCTTGAAAGGGGAATGGTGGACAACATATTGCTGACAGACAGACAGGCATACAATGTAGACAGATAGGTTAAAACCTTTAGACCCCAAAACTTCGTAAGTAAGTAAGTAATTATTTATTATAGTGAGTACAGTAAGTAAGACAAGTACTAGTAACCAGGAACGTTAAGGCACCAACCATTTTTGATTTAAATTTTATACATTTATATCAATTTCCGATCTCACAGCTTTTATTTCCTTTTCTATTTGTTTCTTAGCATTTATCATTTCTCTAATCTTTAGCCGCTTTTCCTTTGCTTGCTCTTTTTTCAGTTTCATATCCTCGATCTTTCGCTTGCTCTCTATTACTTCATCAGATGTCAATATTCTGTGTCCTGTCACAGACGTTTTGTTTATTCGAGCCTTTTTCTGCGGCGGTGGATCAACGCTAAAGATAGCATTTACGGATGCATTCCAATCAACAGTAGTTGACGAACAAGGTGTAGATAGGGTCTCTGATAGTGGTTGAAAGACCGAGTCGACTTCATAAATAGTTTCACTGAAACTGCTATCGAGGGAAATGAGGGATTCAACTGCCTCTCTGGTCTCACTATCAACAATTGGTAGAAGAACATCTGCAGAGAGAGTGTGCATAAAATGCGGATCTTCTGGACTTCCTCGAACATCGATGACATTCTGTTCGTATGACTGTACCTGAATTTCATTTAACGGGACGGTGTCAGTAATTTCAGTAGTGATACATCTAGCTTCGGGGCCGGCTGATGGTTTTGTCCTCACTACGGTGACTTCTTCGAGATCTACTCTAGACTCGGTTTCGAAGGACTTACGGATCACCCATTGTAACGGATGTTCATTTGTGTCAGGCTTGTTGGTATCAAAGGCAGAGGCAGGAGCAAAGGCAGCAGATGGAATGTTTAAGGGGTTCCAAGGGAATATTCCGCATGATCTGAATCCTGATATTATGTTCTCTGGTTTGAATGCTGTTTCGAATGCCCTCCTGAACAGACCTGGCCAAGTAATTTTGTTAACAAGATTGCCAGGATTTTGACAATATTCTGAGCAGATCCTATCATAATTTTTACTTAGAGGACCGAAGACAGTTCGATCCAAGGGACAGAGATAATGTGTTGTGTGTGGCGGTAGAGTTAATAGTGTTATATTATTTTCCCTAGCTTTTTCTATTAGCCCAAGCACTTCGTGTGAATGGTGACCGTCCAGTATCAGAAGTTGCGGCCGCTGATTTCCGCATTTCTTCAAAAATATGTTGGTGAACCATTCAATCCCTAGGACATCTTCCGTCCATGCTTTGGCTTGGTAAGTCCATGTTGCACCTACTACTTTTACGGAGTTGAGCGCTCTTGCTCTGATGCTTGTCAATTTTTCCGGAGATCTAAGTGTAACAGTGGGATTTCTGCCCTTAAACCCATACCACCAGTCTTTGCCTGGTGTATTGTTCTTGAAGTTTTGATCAAGATTAAGCTCTTTGGCTAAGTGCCCCACCTTTTCTATTACTTGGGCCTTATTCATGCCCAATCCCATTTCGGCAGCCTGGGCACATTTTTTTACGATTTGTTTCTCTATTTCTATGGTATTACTGGCTTGCGTCCGACAGGTGTGTTATCTTTAACTCGATCCCGCATGTGGTCGCTTAACGTGGCTTGGGGTATTGAATAGAGAGATGCCGCCTTTCTCTGTGATACTCGCCCACTCTTGATGCCATCTATTGCCTTGATGAAATTTTCATCGGTATATGTCCTATAAACACTTTGCTTCCGTTTCTTTGGCATTGCTGAAAATTCATTAAAACACAATATTTACAAGATAATTGACTACATAGAGATGAAATGCATTTAGAGACAAAACCATAAAGCCATGCAGAGACCTTAGAACTGGGAGCTTAAGAAAGTTGGAAGTTTATTAAATCTTTATAAATAAATTTTAGTTTGCAATGGGAAACCGATATTTGCAGCATGTTCATTCACACATGCCCAGGTGAGCGATTCATTCACCTTGGAGCCTCTTGTTATGTATATCGCGCTTCATCTGAGGAAAGCAATAGAAGTTTATTTTCAAAACTGCAACTAAAAGATTTAGCTCTGATTAGTATTTGAGTATTTTGTAGGTCTATTGACTAAACAATGAAATTGTTATATATTTTTTTTATTTTTCGTTTCAGATAAGTCACTTAATTTTAGCGTCTTTGATTTCAAACTGGAAACCATGTAACTTTAAAAGGTCTGTTGCTGATTTCAAGTTTATTTCTTCATTTACTTTTAATCCAATTGTACATAGCTGCTGAGGTCCCACATGTTTGTTCTTGACCAGTGCGTCTTCTTTTGGTTTTAGTCTTAATTACGTTTGATATGTTCATTTTTAAAATTCTTGTTATCACAAAAGAGTGATTTTTCTTGAAGTAGGCCTTTCTTTCCCCATTGTATAGTATGGCCACTGCATTAGGATCCTTTGGATTCTCTGGTTCCCGTTTAACCCTATACCCCAGCCCAACTTCCAGATGTCGATGTCCCCAGTGGTGCATGCCGACGGCCAATAGATTGGGTATAATGAGATATTTCATGCTGCAAAAATATATTTAATATATATGAATTTGGTCAAATGTCGCATTGAATGAGTATACAAGTTAACGTTTTCGGATATATGGCATGTTTTCGCAAATTATTGTAATCTTTCAAGAACAAATTCCAGAATCAGAAAAGAAGAATTCGAACAATGACACACCCACCGTGCCGAGTAGGAAAACGGCAATCTTGTGAAAAAATTAAGTAATTTTACATTAGTTTTACTATCACGTTTTAGGTCATAGGTAAATGTTTATGGTTTTGTCTCCAAATATAGGAACTTATTATTTTAATGTCAACAACATTTACTATTGTCTTTGTATTGTTTTATAATGTTTTCTACTAGAGACATAAATTTGTCTCTGTTTGTACCAAGTCAGGAGTAGTCTAGGCAAATAACTTTGCTAATATTTATTTTATCTTGTCAGAACTTCACATTTCGACATTTCACTTGTTGTTCACAGTAGGGGTATTTTGTTACTCTCGTTACATTGGCGGGCGGATTCAGAAATTTAAGAAAAAGGGGAGGGTCCACTCAGGGTGCAGGAAGAATGGAGACATTTTTTTTGTGCAGTTTTGCCGAAATCTACAAAATTTTCCAAAGAAAAAGGGGGGTTCCTACCCCGGCAACCCCCTTTCTGAATCCGCCACTGCAATGATTGATAATTATTCTATTCAAAGATGATTGTGGTATAATATCGGCAATTTTATTTTTAAAGAAAAATCATCAGAAATCGTTATCAGCATTATGAATATCCATTTGTAAATCCTAAATGATTTGAATAACATATAAAAGGATGTGATCGAAATTTGCCGACAATGAGAAATTATGCTGCGGGTAATTTCGATCGTTTTAAAAGTCTTAAAACAATGACAGTAATAGACTTTTAAATGCATACAAGATGTTTTTCTATTCTTTAATATTATAATTTCAAGAATGAAAGGTTTTAACACTAAAATTATATGTTTACTTACTTTTGTATAGCTAAAGAACCGTATAGTGAAATCAAATAAAGTTTTCAAAATTCCCGCAGAATTGTGGGAGTGGCGGATAACGGTACTCTTCGGCCAATCAAACGACGCGAAACAGATTGCTATCATGTGACACCCCATGCAGCTGGTCGAGAGAAATGCCGCAATGCGACATAGTGTATTGGCTTTACAACAGTGATGGGGACAAATGTACTAAAAAGGGTTAAACGATGTGATCGAAATTGCTAGCGTGATCGAATTATCCCGAATTTCTAATGTTTAACAACTTTTTTTTTAAACTGCATTGATTGTTTTATGTTCAGCGCTTAGGGTAATTTTAATTAGATAATGCGCTATATAAATATTGTAAATAATAACAACAACACATTGTCAGCAATAGCAATGATGATTTAAAGTGTTTGTTTTTACATATCCACATCATAGTGATTCATTCAAATACCTATAATATCTGTTGTTATTTTAGTCCAACATTCTAATCATGCGAACGATAGGCTTTTGTTTTATAAATGACGAAATTATTGGGATTAAAATTTCCATTGACGCGTAGGTGAAGAGTGCTTTCTTTCACGTCTGCATTTCGTCAAGTATGGCAGGCAAAGTTAACATTTAATATATTTTTTTACGGATGGTGTAGATCGCGATATATAACAGAATTGTGATCGATTGTAGTTCATACGGCATGTGAAGATACAGTGTGACAATTTTAAATATTCAATTGTTCAAGTGTAAAGGCATAAAGCACAGTCAAATAACATGGATGTGAATTTAGCAGCCGGTTCGTTATTCGATAGTCGATATTCAATATCCAACCGGCTGCTAGCAATGACTGGATTTACAATTCTCTTTAAGTCGGTTTTGATTTTTTTGGAAAAAAAAGTTCCAATTTAGAAAAAAAATGTTTTTGACCCTGGGAATAAACAAATTGTTTGTTTTACACTCAGATGCTAAAATTGACAGAGAAGAACTGTTTTCGACTTGTCGCCAAAAAAAATGATAACATAATTGTTGACTTAGCCCCCAGAAACTGCTCTGAAATACTTTTATATAAATATAAAAATGCATATTTTTTTTTTATGTTATTATTATTTTTTTCAAATAGAAGAAGACAAATATTACTGAGTCTTTTTTATTCTTATTTATTTTCAAGTTCATGATTAGCACCATTTATTCATTGGTTTAGTGTGGTTTTTTTTTATAATTTGAGTCCATTCATTAGAACTAACTTGCATGAAATCAATGAGACAACATTTATTGTTATATTTAGTTTGTTCATACAAGGATTGCAAACTAATTTCCTTTTATTTAAAATAATGAAGATTTTACATTCAGAATACTTTCATTATGATCTTTTGTAAGTTTAAATGAAAAAGGTAGGACCAGGTATCAGTAATGAAAAGGAACTCCTGTTTTTTTTATCATTTTAATCCTGTCTTGATCCATTATTCATGAATATTTTGGCTTCCCCTTGTATTAATTGAGTAGACATTTATTTCTGTGTTATAATAATATGGTTACAACAGTAACAATACTTACCAAAACATAAATATTAAATTATCTCTTGGAATATTAGATTAATATTAAACTATTATCCCTATTATGGCACATAGGGACACATAGGGCCTATGTCACTGGGATAGAGTTCTGAAAAGTGATAAAATGTGTTTCTTTAATTTGTTTGCACATGTTTACAGTATCAACATATATTTAATAAGATTATTTTAATAATATCCACATGTAAATAACAGCATATGGTGCATGATTTAACAATAGTTTGTTCATCATAGTGTCAAACAAAGGGACGTAACTGGTGAATTACCGTCGGCCCCGCTTCCTCAGAAATATCGACATATGGAAGTGGCACATTTGCGAATCTTAGCGTATCAAGTGGCACAAATTTGAAATAGCATAGTCCAAGTTATGTTACATACCATAATTTAAATTCAGCATAGCTTCCCGAAAAGTTAGGAAAGAAAATTACGATTTTAATTTTCTGTGACCAATTTTTTTCGAAAAAACCTTGACTTTGAAGACACATTTTGAAAGAAAAAAATGAGTTTAATCCATAATTGAGATGAGTAATATATTTCTTATATACTCAAGAATGTTCACTTAAAAGGAAATTAGTTTTAATTCATGCAAAAAACTACAAATTCCAAAAAACAGGCTTCACGTTTTTTTGGTAAAAAAAATGCCCATATATGGTAATCAGATGACGTCCATTATTGCTTTAAGAAATGGGGTGAAACCGGGTCAGCTTTCCGACTGTTTGATTACATTAAAAGCATGATTTTGATATTTTAAAGGAGAGAAAAGATACGTAGGAAATCATTTTATGACCCCATCAAGCTGTCTTAAACTCTCGTTGTCCTCGAATATAAACCCTTATCAATGCTTATGTAAGTTGCATATTTATCTTTATGATATATAGGTTTTTATCAATAAAACGACATCAAAAATTGATGTTTTCTATCTTATATTTCTTAAAACAAAAACAAACTCCGATGATTCTTGAAACATTTAGAAATATATAAATAGAAATAAATATGGAAAGCCCATGAAACAGAATATATAGCGAAAACCTACCTAACACCGCTTAAATGACGCTCAGACCGCTGTTCTTTCAATGTACATAAAATTAGACGAATTCATAGACTCTGTATATATAAAGATTGTATCAAAATGATTTCCGAGAAAATGTCATCTTTGATTGAGAGATCAGGGGGATATCACCATTGCCTTGTGCCCTTTGTCCTAAAATTTTGATATTTTTTAGCTGGAAAGTGACAATATAAGCCCTCCGTAGATATCGAATATGACATTATTCTGGGAAATCCTTCTAATACAATCTTTATATGTACAGAGTCTCTGATTTAATTAAGTTTTATGGACATTGAAAGACCAGGGGGTCTACCCTCATTTAAGCGGTCTCAGATAGGTTTCCACTATATATTTGGAATATCCAACTAGCACTTTGGGCGCGCCGTAAACATGAAAGACAGGAAGTGTACCCTAATTTCTTTGAGTCACGTTTGTATCTACCTAGTGACTAAATATCTGCTTAATATTAGGCAGATTGAGAGATCAGGGGGCTATCACCATTACCCTGTGCCCTTTGTCCTAAAATTTTGATAAATTTTTGCTGAAAAGTGACAATATAAGCCCTCCATAGTTTCGAACATGAGATTATTTTGGGAAATCCTTCTAGTCTAATCTTTATATATACAGAGTCTATGATTTAGTCAAATTTTATGGACATTGAAAGACCAGGGGGTCTCACCCTCATTTAAGCGGTCTCAGATACGTTTTCACTATATATTTTGAATATTCAACTGGCATTTTGGGCGCTCCGTAAACATGAAAGACAGGAAGTGTACCCGAATTCCTTTGAGTCACGTTTGTATCTACCTAGTGACTAAATATCTGCTTAATAATAGGCAGATTGAGAGATCAGTGGGCTATCACCATTGCCCTGAGGCTGTGTCCTTCCTTTAAAAATGTCCTGTACCAAGTCAGGAATATGGCCATTGTTATATTATCGTTCGTTTCTGTGTGTGTTACATTTTAACGTTGCGTCGTTTGTTTTCTCTTATTTTTGAGTGTAAATTCACATTGCGATAAGACGTTTCACGGTACTTGTCTATCCCAAATTCATGTATTTGGTTTTGATGTTATATTTGTTATTCTCGTGGGATTTTGTTTGATGCTTGGTCCGTTTCTGTGTGTGTTACATTGTAGTGTTGTGTCGTTGTTCTCCTCTTATATTTAATGCGTTTACCTCAGTTTTAGTTTGTTACCCCGATTTTGTTTTTTGTCCATGGATTTATGAGTTTGAACAGCGGTATACTACTGTTGCCTTTCTTTGTTCTAAAATTTTGATAATTATGTTTTAGCTGAAAAGTGACAATATGAGCCCTCAATAGATATCGAATATGACATTATTCTTGGAAATCCTTCTAATACAATCTTTATATGTACAGAGCCTATGATTTATTTAAATTTTATGGACATTAAAAGACCAGGGGGTCTCACCCTCATTTAAGCGATCTCAGGTAGGTTTTCACTATATATTTCTATTTTGGGCATTCCATAAATATTTCTTTTTATATATTCCAAAATGTTTTCTAGAGTTAGCGGTTTTCCTTTTTGTTTTGAAGAAATATCATTCAACTTATAAAAGTACATCTTTGAAGCTTTTTTATTTACAGTAAATTATATTACATAAAGACAAATATGCAAGTTAGAAAAGGGTTTATTGAAGAGGTCATGAAATAATTTTTTACGTATCTTATCAGATTTTAACTATGAAAATCATGCTTTTGATGTTATTAAGTATTTTTTTTTATGATTTTTAACTGAATTTTGAATATCCAACTGACTGCTAGCAGCCGGTTTGATATTGAATATTGAATATCGAATAACGTACTGGCTGCTAACTTCACATACATTCAGAGAACCTTAAAGTTTTCAATGATTTTTTAAAACTTAAATAACGACTTATTAGTGACATATCGAAAATACCCTGTCCCCCCCTAAAAGCATAGTAGAGATCAAAGAAAGCAATCTGACAGTATTATATATCTTAGGTATCCGATATTCACGTGGGATTTGGGGGGGGGGGGGGGTAAATATCATAGTAAAAAGAAAGACAAGAAGATGTACTATAATTGCAAACGAGATAATTCCCTGTTGGTGATCAAGTGATGTAGAAGTTTACGGATTAAAGTCACCGTACGGCATTCAACAACGAGCAAAACCATTATAAAAGAATAAACTATATATGGTACAGATATGAAAAACCAAGGTAGTAAAATATTTTAATCAAGAAATCTAAAGGCCTTATCTATGTAAAAAGCTATGAACGTAAAACAATGATATATAGCAACAAACGACATGCAACAACTGAATTAAAGGCATATCCAAAAAGTCTATTTATAGTATACAAGTATGATTAGTTAGTCCCTTTTGTGCGGTCTCTTTTACCATTTGATGAGATTGTACTACAACTGATGAATAAAGATTGCTTATCACCATGAATAAAATAATTATGTACTTTGAACAACAAAATTATTTATTTTGTAAAAAATATTTCCGTTCTCCATTACTGTACACAATTATTTTCATGTAATTGTGTACATTAATCTTTTTGGCTACATTCTGTTCAAGGTTAACATCATTATATGGCGGAATTTTGTTCAAGGTTATTGTTGACTTTCTGAAATTGTTTATTATCGCACCATTATTTTTTAAATTTTTTATTTACATTGTATCATAGATCAAATATTTTCGGTCAGTGTATATTTCAGTCGTTTGTGTTCATATATCGTCTGAATGAGTAAAACCATTTCAATATTTTATAGTGGTCTTTCTGTGTTGTGGTGTAACACTATAATTGTTTCAAGTAAGGGTGGAGGTTGGTACATATTAAACCGTTCAAACCCGCAGCATTTGTTTGCACCTGTTCTAAGTTCTAGCCGCCTAAGTTCAAACAAAGTGTATGAAAGCAAATAGACAATTGGACGGCCTTAGCAATGAGAGACACATATACCGTATAGTCAGCAATAAAAGGCCCCAACATACAAACGGTCAAATTATTAAAAAAAAATAATACAAGACAATAAATATATATGACCGACATGAATTGGCGACAACCACTTAACTCCACGCTTCTGACTTGAGTAGGCACATTATTGTGTTTTTTTTTTTTTTCTTCCTGTTTTGCACAATTTTAAAACATAAGCACATGTTTTCTGTCTAAACACATTACGTTGTAGAATTTCTGTAAAATATATTATAGAGAAAAAAACTTTTGATTACCAGATACCCTATAACGTTTACTAACCCAAACGAGTGTCAAATCACGCATTAGCCTCTGAATCGCATTCTAGATATTCATTCAAAAACGTATTTAACATTGTTTTAATTTACATTTAGCCATATGACCACCTCTTGCTATACGTTAATTATTTATTATCAATTTTCAGCTTCACTTCAATGCCCAAACGGATGGTTAAGAAACGAAAACAAATGCTATTACTTCAGCGTTGAAATGAAAACTTGGATGGACTCAAAGGTTTGTAATTTGTCATGTATGTCACATATTTTTTTTTCACATTATCGGACGTTGCTTGCACTTCTTTAACATTTAGTATTTTTTTTATATTGGTAGATAGAAAAAACGTTTATAGTTTTCTATATTCAATTTGATAAATAAAATTATAGATATTTTTTGGTATATCATTTAGAGCTTTTTTCTCTCTAAAAGTATACAAATAGGAAGATGTCGTTAATTGACAATGAGAAAAAGCTGCACAAGAAACCAAAGGACAAATAAATGAGCATATGTACATGTATATAGGTGTAATACCACCAAATCATGGTACGTCACATTCAGTTGTACACGAAAATAGGTCGAAAAAAAATATTCCCTTGAATTTGACAGTTGTAGGTAATTAATCCTACATTTTATTGCAGTAAAACATTTCTGTGTCATAAACATATGTCTTGGGTATTTCAAAGCACCATTATTTTTTCATTTGGGATTTCTATAGAATGTTCTGTAATCTTAAGGTTACATGGTGACTAAACCTTGTACACAGATAAAATAAGGGGAGAAATTTGGTCTTTCAGTGATGGTTATTTTATTATATGCAATGAAATGTTATGTGAATTTTTTTCTATAGTACTGGACAGGATGAATCTTTACTCATGCCAAGTATCTATTTATTTGAAACAAAGATAAATTCTGCACATTTTTTTGAAAAGTGCAAATTTAACAAAGACTAATAGGGGGAAATCAATGGTGGTATTACACTTAATATGGGAAGCTTTACATCCACCTTTGACCTCGTAAGTAACCTCATGTGTTAAAATTTCTTGCTATTTAAGTGAAATATTACAAAAAATGAAATATTCTGAGTGGATTGAGTCACCATATCTCATTTTATGAGAACATTTTCTGGAAATAGGACTCTACCATGAATATTCAGCTGACAGAACAAGCCATCCTAAGTGCTTTTTTTGTTTTGTTTTTTTTTTGGGGGGGGGGAAGGGGGGGGGGGGGGCTTTTCTCCTTATTTCTCATATTCTGCTATGATAGAACATTTCCTAGGAAATACTTAAATAAATATATATAGTTATAAGTAAATGAAATTATTTTAACGACAAATTATTCACCAAAAGAGAACAAGCCTTTCGTGTCACTCTCTGGAACACGGCGTAAATTTAATTTTTACGTTAGGACTTATTGAAACCTCCTTAGAAACAGTAAACTTTTATATGGATTATTCATCTTGCTATAATACTTCAATTATTCATTTCTTATAACATTTCTATCATAAATGAGTGAAAGTTACACCATTATTTTTATTACTGGCCTGAAAAGTTGAAATTTTAAGGAAATGAGAGGTATAAATTGACGAAAAGAGACCTTGTAAAGAAGACAAAGAGGTCCATTAGTGGTATTATCTTCCTAAAATCATCTTTTGTATCATATTCAACTGTTTGTAGTCAGATAAGTTAAATATTTAATCATTTATTGGTCCACATTATATTTTATCTTGATGCGTCTGGGTTTGGATTTGTCGAAGAAATTTTGCTCGAATCGCTGTAGATGTCGTCTTTCATTATACCAAATTTTTCTCAAACTATTGAACTGATTATGATAAAACTTAACAGAAATATTTGATATAAAGATAAATTCTGCATATTTTTTTTTAAAGTGCAAATTTAACAAAGACTAATAGGGAAAAATCAATGGTGGTATTACACCTATACAACCCAAAGCATCTAAGCATATTTTGTAAAATGAATGGTACATGTACCTATTAAAAGGTACTAAATATTTATATTTAAACAAGATTTTACACAACAATTTATTCAATTGAAAAAGAAGATAATTTTTCCACCTCAAGGGTAAACGGGGGGTTATGTTTTTTGTCAAAATTTGTTGTTAGACACGAACATCTTTTTGTTAAGTTTTTCGTTGCTATCAATCAAATTATTTTTTTTAAATCAATACTATACGATATGGGGGAAATCTGGATTCAAAATATTTTTTTTTGTTCATGTGCTTGACAACATCAATATTTTTCAATCAAATTTGGGATCAGAATATTTTTTTTTTAGGAAAAGACATAACCCCACCCCCTTCCCTGAAGTTAAATGGTCATTCCCAAAGTTTTGTCTTCTGTTTACAAATCCTGTACAAGTCTTCTGAATTTATCTGAGTTTTTGTCTTGTGTTACTCCACGAAGTACCTATTACTATATAATTTATAGGTCACCCATTGCATGCTCGATACTCTATATTCTGCAATGTTTCTGTTGATTTGCTGTCGCGTAAATGGCGTAACTACACAGGACGATTTGGATAAATGTTATCAATTAAAGGGTCATGGGATCGTATGATTAACGTCTGCACGGAGACCTTATTGAGAATTGAACGATGGACAGTTTTCGGGTTGAATGCTTATTACTTCCTGATTGGAAGTTGTTACTGTGACCTTAATAATTAAAGTTCGTTGGTTAGTTTGGACAATCCAAACTTAGTAAATGTTTTACATTTCCCGTAGAGTATCGGATTTGTACTCCCTATTTTAGCAGCTAGTGTTTGCCTGTTCACCAATCATGCATATCGGTGCACCGGTAACTGTTATCTATAAATGGCCAAATATCCTGACGTTTTGTAAACACATGTGATTGTTTCGCATTCAATCTAGTCGCTCATTGTTACAGTTCATTTTATACACGAAAAACATAAGAAAACTTGATCATGGCCATGATGGCTATGATATTTCATGATAAGAGAATAAATTGTTTGACAAATATTTAAAGCATTTACAACCATGATTTAAAGGATTAGTACGGAAAGGACCTTATTTGACATACAACATTAAACGATAAACTGCTTCATAACGTGTGTGGTAAAAAGTTTTGATTGATTTAAAAGATTATTCTGAATGAATTAATCTACATGGCGAGAACACTTTCCATTTTCAACAGCTAAGAGACGGCTAGCTTTTTTGGGAAAGATATTACTTAGATATAGGAAGATGTGGTATGAGTTCCAATAAGACAAATCTCCATCCAAGTGACAATTATAAAAGTAAACCATTATAGGTCAAGGTGTCAGAATCAACTTTTGCAGAAACCACGTTGAATCAGGAGCGTGATAATTTAAAACTGAAATCAAAGTACTGAAGTACTGAACATCAAAGGACCTCAAGCTATGTTGAATTATTGATAAATGACAGGTGTTTATATAATACCTGCCAGACAGATATGTTCAATTTACAATATAGTACAAATAATATAATTTGCTATCATATCTGAGATACTGACTTAACTTTGTGAATTATCTTTGTGAAAAAGTTTTTTTCTGTTTTAATGCTCAATAAATCAGTTCTTTTCATAAAAGTACATTATATGTTCCAAATTAGGCCTATTTTGGACATTTTGTCAAAATGTGATGATTTTGGGCATTTTCAGACCTGAAAGCTGTAGGAATAAAGATTTGACCACCACCTAAGATCCAAAATGTTTTGTAATAAAAAAAATCTAAATCTGATATATAATTCATCAATATAAAAACTTTTTGGATCTTGGATGGCAGCCAAGGTTAATTATGCCAAAAACAATTAAAGTTTTGGACAAAATTGACCATAAATACAAATAATCTATAATTAACCTATAGATGTACAATGTAACCTGTGGGAATGAAACAAAAGTATAAATCTCAATAACCGAAAATTATACCATAGCTACCAATGGTATAATTTTCACAAATATACCATGGTTTTGTTGTGTATGATTTTCGAATAGAAAAATAAAGATGGCAAGACCTGAACGAGGCCGTCTGATTTTTGTAAGTGACATATGAACAACAGAGTCAGTGGATTTATTCCTTGAATGCCAACATCTTTTGATTTACCGACAATTTACCTGTAAAATTATGTTGGCATTCAAGGAATAGGTGTAAGAAGTTGTCAAAACAAAAGTGCATGCTTATCAAAACAATCATACTAATTAAACAGATATAGGTAAATTACAGGGTTTATTCCCGATTGTCCCACTTTTTAAAATTTTAGAGTTCTGATTGTCCCACATGAAAAGTTCTGATTGTCCCACATTATTTTATGTAGCAAAATGTTCTTAGATAAACAAGGTAACTGTTGTTTGTTTTGCTAAATAAACAAGAAAACAAGAATTAATTATTGCACATTTAATATTAATTTTATAAAAGTATAAAAAAAATGATTTTTTAATCATTAGATTGATACACTTTATAATTTGTTTAAAAAAATATAATATTTCTGATTTATGAAATAGATCTTTTAAGGTCTTGAATTAAACTTTTTTTCTGAACCTGATTTTTGGGTTTATATATAACTCTAGAAAAATAATTGGTGACGAAAATCATATGGTGGGGCACTTATTTTTGCTACAGCCATTTGAAAGTACCCAATTCTGATGATTTTCTCAGTTTTCATCAAATGTTATCCATTTTTGGGCTATTATCATGAAAAAAAATCACAGTTTCACAACTCAACTTTATTTTTTTTTCATACTTTCAATAAAGATAGAGTGGACCAATCTGAATAGATCTAACTTAAAAAAAAAACTAAAAGTAGGTGTTAATATAAAAAAGTTTTATAAAATTTTATTGCTTTTTTGTGTCAAATTGACCATTCTGTCAATTTGTCAATTTGTCAATTTTGGAATTTTCTCTTTTATTTAGAACACAAATCTTATTATTTCAACTCCTTTGTTATAATTGATTGAAAAAATACATATTTGAGAAATTTGAAAGAATTTTTTTTTATATGAGATGCACATGCTTCTGGTAAAATCATTTCTTGTACCCCATCTATTTTCTCTAAATTTGCTGCTGTCTAGAATTTTTCCAGATGAGCCTTTCCAAGAATCACTATTAAAGGTTGTTTTTCCAATTTTCCTATTGTTTTTCAAGTCAACAGGACTCTTCACCAATTGTTAAGAAGAGCCAGACTTCCATAAGAAATAAGAAGATGTGGTATGATTGTCAATGAGACAAGTTAACTCTCTCAAAGAGACCAAATGACACAGAAATTAACAACTATAGGTCACCATACGGCCTTCAACAATGAGCAAATCCCATACCATATAGCTACAAAAGGCCCCAAAATGACTAATGTTAAACGAGAAACTAATGGCATAATTCATGTACAAAATAATGAACGAAAAACAAATATGTTACACGGCAACAAACGACAACCACTGACTTACAGGCTCCTTCCTGGCTTGGGACATCACCACAACAAAGACACTAAGTACAGATCTGAGAGTACTCGCAGTACTGACTGCTAGTTCAAAGCCAATAAAAAATAATTTTAAAAAAATATGCATCTTAGACTAAAAAAAAAAATTTTTTTTAAAGGACTTCATATTATTTTATATGATACTTCAATTTTACCTACTTTTTTATAAGTAACATTGATTAGTAACCTTTGATTACCGGCACCCTGATTAACTGCAACACGCTATAAAACAAATTAATCACTATAAAAACAGTTCCCAATTGTCCCACATTTAAACTTCCCAATTGTCCCACAAACATATTCCCGATTGTCCCACAAAATTTCAATATCTTTTTACCTGTAATTTCAAAAAGTGGGACAATCGGGAAGACACCGTCTCTTACAGATAGCTAAATCTAGCTGTTGAAAATCATTTTTATGCCCCACCTACGATAGTAGAGGCATTATGTTTTCTGGTCTGTGCGTCCGTTCGTCAATCTGTCCGTACGTCCGGTTTTCCGTTCGTCTTTCCTGCTTCAAGTTAAAGATTTGGTAAAAAAAGTTTGGTCAAGGTAGTTTTTGATGAAGTTGAAGTCCAATCAACTTGAAACTTAGTACACATGTTCCCTGATATGATCTTTCTAAGTTAATGTCAAATTAGAGTTTTTACCCAAATTTTACCGCTTGAACAAATATGGATTTTCACAAAATTAAACTTTTTTAAAGTGTTGCATCACAAAGTCAACATATGAATATTGTCAGGAATTCAAATTTGCACAAATTCTTCAAAAGACTCATTGGAAATTAGTGGTTTTTAATATTTCTATGGTTGTGTGTGCTGTAACATCATCTAATATTACTCGATGGAATTTCTTGAAACTGTGTTTCTTGACAGTTGTGTAAGGAAGTTATCATTTTTACTTAACTATTTTTTAACTATTTTTAAAGTTTAATATTTTTTTTAATTTGAAATTTCATATATAGATATAAGTAGATGTGGTATAAATGCCAATAAGGGTGCTATACACAGTTTCGTATAAAAAAAAAAAACTAGGGGTTATTCCCCGACTAAAAATAACCATGGAAGAAAACCTTTCAATTAAAACAGGTTGAATAATTGAAATAATTCTAAAAATTATATTAAATATACATGTTTTGAGGGGAGACAACACTGTAAACATCCTGTTTTTTGGCAGTGAAAATTGAAAACTTATTTGCAGCCACTGTAGCTCTTAACGGAGCAAGAGACCGTACCCTGAAACAAGATTTTTTGAAAGGCCAGGTAAAAACCTATAAATTTCATACAGTTTTGATTATGACAAATGTGCATGGATCATGTCTTTATGGGTGTGCACATGACCTGATTTCAGTTTTTTCATGTTCAAATTAGGCCTTTTTTCTCCCATGTTCTTTGGACGGATTTTTTTTAATATATTAAAAGTACACTTTATTTTCATTTCATTATAAACTAGAGAACATTCTGATTCAAGTGATATCTAGTTTTATAGAAGTATCTTTATTAATCAGTCCACCTCTAAGGGTCACTTATGCATAGTCCCTCAAAATATGACGTCATAGAAAAAAACCGATGATTGCACCCTAAGACAACTCTCTCCATCCAAATCACAATTTGTAAAAGTAAACCATTATAGGTCAAAGTACGATCTAAACGCGGAACATTGGGGCACACCGAACAGCAAGCTATAAAGGGCCTTATAAATGTCTAGTGTTGAAACATTCAAAAGGGGAAATCAACGGTCTAATCTAGAAACAAGTACAGAGAAACACTTATTGAACCACATCAGCACACGACAACCACTGAACAAAAAGGTTCCTGACTGAGAACATGTGCAAACAAATACAGCCAGTTTAAACAATTCGTTTAGTTGTTCATATTAACTAATATAGTATTTAAAATGATAGGGAATTAAATTAATCTCTAATATCTTTTTTGAGTTTGAATTTTTTTTTTTATTTAACTAAAGATAATATTTCTAATAATTTATGTCTTATGTAAATAAACATGTCTATTCCCAAAATATTAAAATATAATATTTTCTTTATTTCTTTAAAATTCATAATAATTTTAACTCCAAAATCTGCTATTTTATCAAGTATACTAATTATTTTTACAGTTAAATACTTATAAAAACACCTATTGATATTATATAAACATCTATTGAAATATTTTTGCTGGCGTTCAAGGAATAGGTAACATATAAAATGTTGGCATTCGAGGAAGACACCGCCAACACCAGTCAGTGTGGGGCCACTAAGCTAAACTGCCCGCTTTGCACCAGCCAATATAAATGAATGCCTAGGGTGGGAATCGAATCCACATACACCAACTCTGTTGTCCCTATATTTTTAAATGAACAAAAAATTGTCGAAATTTTTTTTTTAAATTGTATAAATGTGTTAAATTTTAATTATCAAAATATACATGAAAATATAAGTTGATTTTCGGTGATTCAGATGTCTGCTTAGATTGTAGTCCCGTAGGCTCCAATGTACAGCTACATGAATATACAGCATAAAAGGGTTTAAAAATTGCTGAGGCAGATTTATTTTGGGAGGAGGGAGCTGAAGGCACACCCTTTTCAAGGAGCTTCATGTATGGTAAATGTTTAGTCCTTTTTAGCTCACCTGGACCGAAGGGCCAAGTGAGCTTTTCTCATCACTTGGCGTCCGGCGTCCGTCGTCGTCCGTCATCGTTAACTTTTACAAAAATCTTCTCCTCTGAAACTGCTGGGTCAAATTTAAACCAAACATGGCCAAAATCATTATTAGGGTATCTAGTTTAAAAATTATGTCCGGTGACCCGGCCAACCAACTAAGATGGCCGCCATGGTTAAAAATAGAACATAGGGGTAAAATGCAGTTTTTGGCTTATAACTCAAAAACTAAAGCATTTAGAGCAAATCTGACGGGGTAAAATTGTTTATCAGGTTAAGATCTTTCTGCCCTGAAATTCTGAGATGAATTGGACAACCCGTTGATAGGTTGCTGCCCCTGAATTGGTAATTTTATGGAAATTTTGCTGTTTTTGGTTATTATCTTGAATATTATTATAGATAGAGATAAACTGTAAACATCAATAATGTTCAGCAAAGTAAGATTTACAAATAAGTCAACATGACGGAAATAATCAATTGAACCCTAAGGAGTTATTGTCCTTTATAGTCAATTTTTAACAATTTTCATAAAATTTGTAAATTTTAACTAACATTTTCCCCTGAAACTACTGGGCCAAGTTCATTATAGATAGAGATAATTGTAAGCAGCAAGAATGTTCAATAAAGTAAGATGTACAAACACATCACCATCACCAAAACACAATTTTGTCATGAATCCATCTGCTTCTTTGTTTAATACTCACATAGACCAAGGTGAGCTACACAGGCTCTTTAGAGCCTCTATTTTATATTGTTTTACCCCAAATGTTGACTTGCTAGACCCCTCCCCCTTTGATTTTCATCCGATTTGATATAAATTTAAACTGTTAACGAAGTTGCTTAAGTAATAACAATTATGTTTGAGAATTAAAAATAGATAGGTTCCTTTAAATGTAGCTGACCATTTTGTTTAAAAATCTAGAATATACATGCGATTTTAATCGTGGACATATTGAAATCCCTGTTAATTAATGCGTGACTTGGGTTTCTGGTACAAATTGAAACGTGGAATTATTCCCCCAAACTCACAGAAAGATTCTTGAGATTGAAATTTCCACAGAACTATAACATAACAATAAAAATTTGAACATTTCGAACATTAAACATTTTGATAAAATAAAAAAAAATATATACTAACTCTTTGCAGTTCAACTTTTAATCTGGGGTTCCGGAAAACGTTTAACATATCTCTTGCAGCCATATGCAGAACATCCAATTTCTTTTCTCTGTAACGTTACCTGTCCTCAATGTAAATGCGCATCCATCGCTGTTGAAAAATCTTATATAACCACCAAAGTTTTAGCTTGATATTTTGTGGGAATGAGCACTGTTTAATAGTTTTAAGTATTACATTTGTCTGCGGCAAATAGGAGTTAGAAATATTATTGAAATGATAAAAATATTTCCACATTTAAATGGACATACTTTTTCATTATAATGATAAGAGTGACACAATCCAAATTTTAAAATTATCTGGTTTATATACAGTGCTTGTTATCACAAAAAATAAAGCAGATAATTTTAAAATTTGGATTGTATATAATAATAACATTCAGTCGAGCCATATTAATGTTATAGAACGGAAACCAATTTCGTGATGAACAGAGACTTACATACAGACAAGGGTAGCTGTTACATTGAATGCCACCAATGGCTTAGCGAAAGTGGCATTAACATTGTAACAACTAGAATAGATGTATTGGGACTGAGAACAGCATTATTCGTGCATTATCAATCATGTCTATATATATCCAGACAGTAGTTCATAGCATACAGTTTAAAGTACTCATGTACATGACTTTTGTTCAAATACTGCTGTAGTGTATGATTAGCACATGTCATCAAATTATCCTATAATTTTGACAATACATGTCATGTATGGTCAAAATTATGCAATACTTTTAGGATGACTTATAAAAAAACCAAGACAGTTACTCTATATTTATCATGTTAATCATGTTAATATCTCCAAGACTGTAAGGATTCTCCCAATATATCTATAGGCTAGTAAGTTAGGTACTTGATTTTTCGTACGGGTATGGATAGTAAACCCCAGAAACAGAAACAAGTGCCCATATGCAACAAACTTAGTCGGAGAAGGAGCAAAAGTCCGAAACAGTATCTTAATAAAAAGAAAAAAGTTCCACGTGTGTGTATTAGTGATCTACTTGTTATTTACGAAGAAATGAAATTTAACTCCAAAAATTGTTGCAATAAAGAATACCCAAAAAAGTAAACTTATCTTTAACAGAGAAATAATTTTCATATTGTGCCAGATTAAATATTCCTGGTTTTGCTACGATAATATGATAGACAAATATGCTACAAACGGTTTTAAACAAGGAACTTAAAATCAAATGATTGAAATATAATTACCTTTCTGTGTATAAATTCCTGTATTGATCGCCTCTCGTGTTTTTTGTTGAATGCGCATTCCTGGTATTCATCCGCAACAACATTGATATTAAAGATTGTTTGACTAATATACTAATATTTCTAACAAAAACATTTCCATGTTATTAATTTGTATTGAATAAAAAATTTCTGAGTATCCATTGAAAAAATGAATTTAAAAGAAGCGATAAGGAATTTTATTTTGCAGTATATTATGTCCGCGCGGATCTATAACTTTTATAGCTCGGTAATCATTCATAAACTAATTTGAATATTATGCAAATTAGGCGGAAAATTAGGCGATGGCAATACACATGAGGCCCTGACGGTCATCTGCTGTAAAAATATCAAGAAACAGTGTTTTCCCACAGAAACCATCAAACCGTTATCTACAACATACTTATAAAAACTAACTTACATACTCATTTCAATTGAAACGGAATTCTTGAAAACCCTCTCATCACACACATCCCCCCTATGCGGATCCAGAATTTCAAAAAAGAAGGCCAGCCGAATTTGTTTGTTCTAGAAGTGGCGGATCTTTTATCTAATTGCCGATAAAGAGGACCGAGCACGCTGTTCCCCTTTTTAATCCGTAAATTTATATTTGAAAGTCCCAATTTGGCTTTGTACTTTTGGAGTTATGAATTACAAGAAAATGTCTCTTCATAAAATATTGTATATGCCAGCTTAATTA
The DNA here is from genome assembly GCF_965363235.1 of Mytilus galloprovincialis. Classification (NCBI taxonomy): domain Eukaryota; kingdom Metazoa; phylum Mollusca; class Bivalvia; order Mytilida; family Mytilidae; genus Mytilus; species Mytilus galloprovincialis. Next base: position 39,247,393 of record NC_134851.1, on the reverse strand, counting down.
AAAAAAAAATTGGAGGGGGAGAAGGGGCGGGGGTAATAGATCTGGAAAAACTTCGTTAAACTGAAAATGATCTTTAGTTCCATAATTTATCAGCATAAATCGTCAAAATGGAAGAGACTATATTTCTGGTAAAAAGAGGCTTTTTATGTAATTCAGACAAAGGAAACAAATTAAATATCTTTGCCATAAGTATTCTATCTACGCATTATTAGAAATTACGGATATTCTAAATGTGTAAAGATTTTTGATGGAAAGATTGAGAAGACAGATCATGCCAGAATGCATTTTATATTTAAGATAAATTTATATACATTTATATATAATAACATGTATGGCATTAAAGATGAAGGATTAAAACCATTCAAAATAACGTATCTGGCTTCATAGACATGCGTATGAGCTCCATTCATGAACTTCTTATAAATCAATTGTGCCGCTAAATTAACTTTTGAGACGATGCGTGTGTTTCGGTGTCAGAGTTGGAGTGAACAGTCAGAACTGAGACTTTTCGTCAATCTCTAATATAAATGATTAAATAATACAGTTTAAAGGAAAACAGCACTTACAGTTAATAAAAAAAAAATACTTGAAATCTTCAAGTAAGTACAAATATGCCAAAAAGTGAGCAATATATTCTCTATTTTAAAAGTAAAAAATCGGATGCATTTTAAATCATTTTTTAAAATACAACATATTTCATTTTATTAAACTAAAAAAAAAAAACAGTATTCAAAACGTTACACTTGAAGATGGATGGATGATTGTAAAAATAAGGAGATTTTTTGAGGAGCAAAAACTCAGAGGCAGCCGAAACAGTAGCGATATTCAGATTAAAAATTCTGTTGTGGCTAAAATCAAAACCCAACAAGGAGCTGAAAATGTTGTTCACATGCTCAGGTTTGTAATGTTACATTACTTATACAAACATTGAATACATGATGCAATCTTTTGATACTGAGATTTCTGTTGTTTTACTTTGAATATTTAGCTTGTAAATGAAAACGTATTGGAAGAGGTAAATTTAAGTCTTTTATCTAATGCTCATATTATCACATGGGCGAGTTAACTCTTAAACATGACCAAATGCGGCAATCGGACTTATTACATGCACCTGTTTAAGTGCAAAGACTATTCATGACTTTAACCAGTAGAAGAGACATACAATTGAACATGTTCAAACAAAAACAACACTTCTAAGGAACAAAAAAAAAAACCCCAAAAAAACCCTGATAATAATGTTTTCCACAGTTTTCAAATTTTGAATAAATATACAATCCGTAAATTGAGGCAACAGTAACCATAGTTTATAAATGTTCAAGTATCAGTAAAAAAATAATTGTAAATCATAGAAAAAAAGGAAGGAAATAGCATGAGTGCGTTTACAGAGCAAGCGTAGCACACAATGTGTGCACCTTCTCCTTCGCATTCGGATCCACAATAAGTCGAAAAACACAATCGGGAAAAGAAATTACTTGAAAAATTATAGAGTTAACAATGTTGTGGATAGGTAAGAGCTAAAACTGCTAAAACATGTCTCCTATCGGACATCCAATTATTAGTGTGTTCTTAAAACTTAAATGTCAATTACCTTCGTAATTCCTTGTTGCATTTTCGTGTTTATCAGTTCTAGGCTTAAAGACTTCATCCATACAAGAAAAGTCTTTTTGAGGTAAACATGCACGAATGCAACGCAATAATAATAATATAAATACAGTACCACAATATCAAACACAATATCAAGATCTATAACATATCATCCTATTTAAGTGCATGTAGTTTTATACATGCAAGCTCATTGAGCAAACAGATGACACCCTTGCTAAGCAGTAGGTATCTGAATGACATATTTGAAATTGACAATAAGAGACAGGTGGACTTATTTATGTTATGTGCGAACAAATATGTGAGTGAAAAGATTAGAGATGCATGTATTGTTTTTTTAATTTTGGGTACTCACTGCTCTTCAACTGTGTACTGTTTGATTTATAACTATTTTGATCTGAGCGTCACTGATGAGTCCTATGTAGACAACATGCGCGTCTGGCGTATTAAGTTATAATAATCCTGGTACCTTTCATAGCTATAATTACTTATCTAGGTACAAGGATTATAATTAAATACGCCAGACGCGCGTTTCGTCTACATAAGACTCATCAGTGACGCTCAAATCAAAATATTTATAAGGCCAAGCAAGTACAAAGTTGAAGAGCATTGAGGATCCGAAATTCCAAACAGTTGTTCCAGATACAGCTAGGGTAATCTATGTCTGGGATACGAAAATCCTTAGTTTTTCGAAAAATTCATGTAAACAGAAAATTTATAAAAATGACTACATTATTGATATTCATGTTAACACCAAAATGTTGACTACTGGGCTGTTGATACCCTCGGGTACAAAACGTCCACCAGCAGTGGTATCGACCCAGTGGTGTAAATACTTATTAAAAGTACCAGGATTATAGTTCAATACGGCAGACGCGCGTTTCGTTTACATAAGACTCATCAGTGACGCCAAAATCAAAATATTTATAAAGCCAAACAAGTACCAAGTTGAAGAGCATTGAGGATCCAAAATTCAAAACAAAATTGTTCCAAGGTAATATATGTCTTGGATAAGAAAATCCTTAGTTTTTCGAGAAATTCAAAGTTTTGTAAACAGGAAATTTATAAAAAGGAGTCACTACATTATTGATATTCATGTCAACACCAAAGTGTTGACTACTGGGCTTGTGATACCCTCGGGGACGAAACGTCCACCAGCAGTGGCATCGACCCAGTGATGTAAATACTTATAAAAGTGTGCCACCAATACTTGCATAAAACAATGTGCACATAACGATTTCAAATTGTGACCAACAGTTGCTGGTCGTGCATGTGCACATACTGAGTAACGTTTTAGATATTCTTATTAAACCTTTTTTGAAACCTATTCCAAGTATGATCAGAGACAAATAAGCTATGTTGACACATATCCCTACCACATAGAAGAGAAATTTATAACAGTTTCTTTTGATGTTGTCAGTCTCTACACGAATTGTCCACATAAATACGGAATAGAAGCCATAGATAGTGGATAGAACAAGCAAAAACGAATAAAAAAGTAAATTACAATTGAAGGACTATGATTTATTGTTCAGAGCAATAACTTCCTGTTCGAGAGCAAAATGTATTGTCAATAATTGGGCACTGCAATGGGTACAAACGTTGCACCTGCAGAGGAAAATCTAATGATGGGAAACCACGAGATCCAGATATATCAGAGATCACATCGAAAATTTGGATATTTATTTTATATATTTTTTTATGAAAATTGGAAGAGATACTCAGATGACTGTTCTATTTTATAAATTACAGCTTATATATGTTAATGGAATTGAAAAATTTACTCAATAAATACACGAGTTATTTCAATTTACTGTGGAATACAAAAGTCACCAATTACCATTTTCAGATATTTGGTTATAAATAACGGAACCAACATAGAAATCGATATTTTCTTTAAACCGACTGCTTCCAAACAATTTATGCTTTTCGCATCATGACATCTAAAACATACTAGAGTCAATATACCCTATAACCTAGCTGAAAGCAATTGAACTATCATTACAAATCCAGATTCAAGGGATACAAGCTCAAATGAATTAAGATACACGCTCTTTGAACGAAAATATCCAAAGTGAAGAATTGATGACGGTATAGCTAGAGCCAAAGAAGTAAGTTCAATAAGGGCCATATTTGGCCCCGATAATCAAGTTGAATTCAAAAAGATGATAAATGTTTTAAATTGACTTTAATTCATGAGAGAAAGTTAAGTAGAACTTTTTTTGTCAAAGTTTTATATATATTACAGATTGCCTGCGAAATTGATGGAGGAAATCTTGTAGAAGTAGATTCAAAGTGTGAAAATGACTATTTGAAGATGAAAGCAAGTGAGACAGGTATATCTTAGTCTACTTGATAAGCATATACGCTTATAAAGAGTTTAACAGCTAGAAATCTTCTTTTCTGTTTGTCTTTTTTCATTTTTAGCCATGTCGTTGTCAATTTATTTCGATTTATGAGTTTTACTGTTCCTCTGGTATCTTTCGTCCCTCTGGTATCTTTCGTCCCTCTTCTAAGATTAAGTTTTACTCTTCATGTAAAAGTTAACCATAAACATAATTGTGATCATTGTTATCAGTACAGTTTAAAAAAATCAATTATTAAACAAATTACGATATCAATTTACTTTACTTTATTAATATTTGGAAATTTTTAACTCACATGTTGAGAACGAAATACGTATTCTGTCAACAAACTGAGAGTCATTACGATTGTCAATAAAAATCAACTCTTAACCAGAGGCAAAATGGAATTGATCTTATTAGTAATAGGTATTATTACGACCTTAAACGTTGAGCGAAACCCATCCGGCAAGGCAAGCTACAAATATTCATAAAATCTTATACAATGTAATCTCGAAAATGCAGCCTTATTTATTAACAAAAATATGATATAATGCAACAAGCGACGGACACTAATTTACAAGCTTACAGAAATCTCGTTATCCCAGCACGTTTTACTCACCTATGTTGCATATGCTTTTTTAACAAACCAGTTTTATTCAACATGTGTATTTGTAACATATATAGTTTAATCTACATACAGCCCAAATTAATGTCCTGCCTCAGATATGTGTCCACTAACGTCATAACCCTCAACATGTGGCCTTTTCAGCCTCTATTATGTTTCCTTTCCAATGATCTGTGCCACGTGAAGATTCTTGAGGTGACTTGAACTTGAACGGGCGTACATAAAATGTGGCGGTTAGATATAGTACGCGTTGTTACATCATGGTTCAAGTAAAGTATGTATAGGGAAGAGGATGAGTACTCATTTATGTCGAACACAAAACAAACTGTAAACATTGAACAGAAAGTGATTAACTGATCCGATTAACAATAGGCACACACAGTAGCTAACTAAAAAAGCTTAAAAGACACAAAGCATTGATTTCAATGTACAGTGAATTTAATCGTGTGGCTTTTACACATATTCGGGCTCATCTATGATTATTTCCTATTAAAGTTAGGGAGTCCTTACTTTACTTTGACATTTTTAAGGATAATAGGAAATACATTGTTGTAATACTATTTTGATACAACTTATAGGGTACTGGTTAGGTGGAACATACAAACCAAAAGAAAATGTGTTTATATGGTCACTTAGTCAGAACGTAATCACCTTTACTGATTGGTACGTGGGAGAACCAAACAACCTATACGGCATTGAACATTGCCTTGCGTTGTGGTATTACTCTGGGTTTGCATGGTATGATGAACGATGTCACAAGTTAAAACGATTTATCTGTGAAAAAAGTAAGTATTTTTTCTTATTTTATGAACACATCAACCAATCTCAAACTGAAATATGAACATTTTTTTTTACAAATGTGTATAAAATACATGTAGATTATATTTCTCAATAGTATATGAAGGTTTTACATTCATTTTGATTGTTAAATTTTGCTTTGCACTAGAGAATCCCGATATTTTTTTTAGTTTGCGTTAATGATAGACCATGCCATAGACAACTTCAAAAGATTTGTTTTCGAATTGAATGAACATAAATCAACAAATCTCAAGCTAAAATATGAGCAACATTTTACAAATGTTTATAAATTACATGTATTTTAGATTACTCGTATATTTTGATAAGCTTATGTTATTACAAATCCGGTAAATAGATAAAGGCAGATGTGGTGTGAGTGCCAATGAGACAGTCCTATAAAATAGTCTAATTCGGTAGGACACATTCGTAAAAAGAATGGGTATTTTAGTTAATAACTTTTGCAACATAATTTTACCCCATATAAGATTAACAAAACACGAAGTGTGTCGGTTCTTTCATTTAAACACTGCATATCTTTAGGTTAATTGAACACAAAAGTGTATTTTTTTGTATAGCTTGATTTTATGCAGATTAGTTAAGATGACCATAAAGGACATAAACATATTCATTTTGAATTATTTGTTTCATTTGTCATTGAGAACATACGCGAATTATATGTTAAAATCAATTTTCGCTCACTTTGCATATGATTTTATATTTTGATTTCCTCTGTTTTATAGGACTGTCAACGTTTTTAATGTAAAAAAAGAAGATGTTGTATGATTGCATTTTTTAACCCTTAGGGAAATTCTCCCTCTATTTTTTGAATATTTGCCACACATTCCAATACCTCTGGTGTAATCCATGTAGTGCCATTTAATCAAATTCCCGCTATCCCCGACTTTATTTTCATAATTAATATCACAAATAGCTTACAAAACCATTTTTTTTAAATCCTATAAAAATCTTTGTAATTTTTTCATATTCCTTTTTAAAAGAAAAGAGATACCAATGGTAAATCGTCCATTTAGAATAATCTTCCGCTAAAATTGCAATGACTGATATCTCGAGAAAAAAACGCACTGACCCCTCATGTTTTTCTGCTTTTAAAGTTCCTATATTTGTATACTATCAATTTATAGCAGACTTTTGAAAAGCTTGTTATTTTGAAACAGAACTTGCTAGTTGTCGTGTTAGAAATATTGTTATTGACCCTAGTCGTCTTCTATAAGGTAATGTCGTTAACAAATATCGATAATTTGCAAAAATTTTCATTATTTAATTTAAATGATACCAATATTAGATTGATGATAATTGATTTTACATGTGTGCTCCTCTATCCCTAATAACTATTGGTTATGAATATTTCTTGTATCCAACGTGGCAACCATTATTAATGTATTTTGAATATAAAGAAATAAATATTATTTTTTTTAAAACCCAAATCAAATATTTATGATTTTTCCCATTTCCGTTAACTTGAAATCTCTGCCCTCGCTTTAATTCCAAATAAAGATTAACAAGCAATGCAATGCAGTTATGATCATAAGAATGTTATGAATAGTTCGCCTTAAAAAATCTACTTTTTTATATAAAGGAATTGTTTTCAACAGAAAGATTATTAAGGTCCAAGAATCTCCATTGTTAACAGATGATTTACATTAATTTCAGGCTTTTTAAGATAACTAAGTCAACGCTTGTCTGCGTATTTTTTCATTTTTTTTTTTTTTGCTTTTCAAACTTTGTCATTGGCACAGTTTTAATACGCATCTGGCTATTTTGAAGCGTTTTTATATTTTTTTTAAGTACTGTATGTTAATGGCGCATGCACAGGTTGAGAAAGAACTTTCGCCAACATAAACTATCAAGTGTGAACCAAGAGAAAATATACTGACGAATCTATTCCGTTTAAATATTTGAGGATCTTTATAATATTGTATTTATTGCATTACTTGCAATGCATAACCATGGTTTTCCATTTAAAATACAAAACGAAAATATCACATGTGAAATACACTATTTTATTTCACTCTCCTGACGTCATACAATAGGTGTTGTCAAGACGTAATCGATGACGTGGCATCAACTTAACTGCAAATGCGAAGAAAAGGATATAGTTCCTTACATTTCCTACTTTAATTCCACTAAAAACTCCATTGTCAATGTAATAAAAAGAATAACTAATTTTGTCTATTTGAATGGATTATTTATTCTATGAGTAATTTTTAGAATAATGTTATCTGTTCTGTTGTGGGGTTGTTGTCTCTTTGGCATGTTGTTTTTCCTTACAGATTTGTTGAAATGAGTCGAAGAAGAAAAGATGTAGAAAACAAAGATCGCCGAATGCATGAAAGCCTGTGATTCAACAGTTTTCCAATATATGAAAGATTACTTTGTCTTACACAAAATTATAAAACTTTCATGCCAGAGTCTTTTTGTATGACCGTAAACCTTTTTTTTCCGTCGTCCGAAGACACATTTGGTGTCCGGACAATAACTTTAGTTTAAGTGAATGGATCTCTATGAAATTTTATAAAAAGGTTAAATACCTTTAAAGAAAAGCTGGAATTGATTTTGGGGATGATGGTCCCTACTGTTTCGGAATTAGGGGCCCAAAACAACATTTTTCTACTTTCAGGATATCAACTTTTGTATAAGCATTTCAATTGCTCTAAAATTGTACCACAATTTTTAATACCACAGGTAGAAGGTTTGGATTGATTTTTGAGGGTTATGGTCCCAAATGTGTAGGAATTCGGGACCTAAAAAGAGGCCAAAAAAAGGATTTTTTAGTTTTCAGTCAATAACTTGTGTTCAAGCGATTAATCTATCTGAAATTATACCACAAGTTCCATACTATAAAGGGATGGTTATGGGGATTATGGTTCAAATCATCAAGTAATTAGGGACAAAAAAAGGGGAAAACAAGGAATTTTCTGGTTAAAGGACAATTTGGAAAATTTAAAAGCAGTGATGGGGAGGTAATCCAATTAAAATTTAAAGAACAATGTTTGAACACTGGTTGGTTACTTGATTACCTCACTAACACTGCTTGAAAATTACGTTTTAAAAAATGATTATTGTCTTGAGATGTGTAGATGTAAACTTATTGTTAGACGTAACTGTTTATTAATATTAATTTTAACCATGACTGTATGTCATTTTATATTTGAATATTTTATGATGTATTTACATGAGTTGCCAATTCCATAAGAAATTTGAATTGAGATTATTTTTTAATAAGGAAACGGGGAGGTGAAAAAAAAATGTTGGAAGAGGGTGAAGGTTAGGAATGTAATTTTTTTCTCATTTCAGATTTAGAAATTAAGAAGATTTTTTCTACAATTTTTTTTGAGGGGATTAATATTCAACAACATAGTGTATTGCTCAATACTACAATAGCAAAACAAAATATTTTTAAGTTTATTAGACCACATTCATTCTGTGTCAGAAACCTATGATGTGTCAACTACTTGCTGTATCAAGCTTGAATGTTGTGTCCATACTTGCCCCAACTGTTCATGATTCTACAACTGCCGTATAAAGCTGCGCCCTGCAAAGCATCTGGTTTTAGTGCTTGTTTTACTTGTTTAGAGTCTTGATTTATTATGTAATAATAACAAAACAACTCAATATAACTGTTGGTGTATATATAGGAGCAGTTAACATAGATCGGCACCTAATTAATAATTGTTTTTCTTCTTTCTAAAATAAGTTTATTCCTGTAAATAAACATCTTATTTATATCAATGTTGAACTATTATATTACAAAATAAACCTGTCAATTGATTTTCTATCAACTGATTCGGATTTTCGATTTAAGAATTGAGGGTAATGAGTATCCCCTTGATAAGTGATATGTGATGGTTGATCTGACAAAAAAATGTGATTGGACTTAAGTATTTTGCGGTGTTTGTGAATTTAATTTATGACTATTTTAATTTATTAAAATCAGCATTGTTCCACTAAAACTTTCTTCGTTCATACATATTTAAATGTATTTTGCCAATCATGAAAAAACACAGTAAAAGATTTTGTATCTAATACTTTGTTTGGTGTTAACTAAAAAAAATCAAAACACATATCGTGTATGCTGCTTAATATTTTATTTTTAATTAATTTTATCAACGGTTGATTAGTAATATACTAGATACATATATAAAAACACAAATTACCAACGCCTTTAATTGTGGAATGTTGTCTAAATATCAATTTGTTACATCTTACTATTTGTATTTCTCCGTCTCTTAGAAAAGAATTAAATGAATCGACTTTCTTTCTTAGAATTCATTTAGAATTTTTTTTAGAATCAAATACATAATTAATTGTTTCCAGTAAGTCTTACTTAAATTTGAAATGATTATGCATATTTTAATCTTTGAAGGTCGATAATATGCAAAAACAACGTTATATATTTTTAAATCTACATTCAAACTTATTTTGTCTAAAAAAAAAATAAGAATATACTCAGTTAACTCAATGTTTATCTATTGGTACATAAAAAAATGGTTTAATCACGTGTGAAAACAGACCAATAAACGTCTGTTTCTCTATTATCCTTTAGATGGTCACAAATGAAACCATCAACTTAGTTTATCATTTATAATTTTGTATATCAAGACTAGATGTTGTTTAGTTATTTAAGTTATTATGTGGATACATCAAGTAAACTTTTTACAAACTATTAGTTCATGTAATTATTAATATTTGTATCATTCACACAATCAAATGTAATAACATATAAGGTAGTTTGCTAATTGCACAGAGGCAAATTGAGTTACCATGGCGACAGCAATTTCAATAAGATTATATAGGGTTTGATATTAAAGTGTACATACATGTATATAAATTATATTGTATATCAAGTATAATCGACAATTTATCCACGGATAGGTGAATTGTACATGGTTGTTTCTTTCTACTGTTCGTATGCAAATGACCATTTTGAAATTTTGAACATTTTAAATTCCGAAAATCAGTCAAATGTCAAGATAAAAAAGCTATTAGTATACTGGACGCGATGTTTTGGGATATGATTGCTTTTAAGCAATCTGTAGACTTATACCATTGACTCAGGGCAATGCCCTCATATCAGCCGTTTTATTCTGAACATCAAGGATCATCTCAGGTTTTTAAGATTGTCTTGCTTTAAATGGTATAAAACACAACAGGATCCAATTTAAACAACTGTCCTATAATGTTCTTCTCATAATCTTCCTGTTTCGATATTTCCCTTGACTTGTATGCGTGTTTTTTACAACACGGAAAATCAGAATTAAGCAGTATTTATATTGAGTGTTTTTATAAATGAAGAAACACGTCAGAGGGAATTCCCCAGTTTGGATAACATGCGAGAGTTCTCTGAATTCCGATCGACTAATCTATTTCTGTCATTTAAGAACTGAAATGGAGTTTTCTTATAATAATATCACCGTTATAAAACTGATATTTGATATTGTACTTCCATAAAAAATGGAGGTCGTTTAACTAAGGTACTTCTCATTTTTTACCTGGAAAAAGGGGGGGGGGGCTGGTCATTTTGAAATCAAAATATTAGATCCCCCCTTAAAAACATTTAAAAAATTTGATCCCCCCTCTATTAAACATGCCAAAATATTTACACGCAAAATACTTAAGCTATTCCTTCACGATATTAGTGCAAACATGATATATTCTCAGTGGATTGATTCTAAAAACATAGTTTGCCTTGATTTAGGGCTCTTCCATGAATACTGTAAATTCAGAAATTATTGCGATGTTTTTATTATTGCGAAACATGCGACAGGATTATAAACGCAATAATTAAAACTGGCATTTTGAAATTTTTTATATGAATCAAACAGGATTCTTCTGAATTAAAAATTTAAATCGCATTTTAGTCTAAATGACAAAATCGCAATAACAAATGCTTGCAATAATTTCTGATTTTACAGTAGTAGGTAGAGCAAGCCAGTGCTTTGCGAAGCTTTTTCTGACTTTTTTCCCCTATTTTCCTGTATACTGGACTATTAAACAAAAACTTGATTCTTAGTTACTCTTTAAAAAAATATACATTAAAAAGTGAACTTTTTGAAACAGTAACTACACATTATTTAATGTGAGGGATCTATTTTAACTTCCCCTCTCTTGAATGCTCCTTAAACTTAACTTTAACATTAGGCCTTATTGGAACCTTCATTGAGTCGGTTAACTTTTATATGGAGTAGTTCATACTTTTAGCTTGAACAACATGATCAATTCTATAACGCATGTATTGTCTCATTTCATTATCAAATGTGTGATAGTAACCTGGAAATTTTAATTTATTTGCCTTAAAAGTACACATTTTGAGGGAATGAGAGGTATAAAGGACCCAGAGGGATCTTGTAATGAAAACAAAATTTAGTGCTCCAAGTGAATGAAATATAACGACTGGATTTTCGGGTTATGAAGCACCTTTGAATTTTATATTACACAAAAAGACTGTTTCCTACATCACCAAGGTCTTGTGATGTCTATAAACTTATTTGCATATGAATGGTGTTAAACATATATTTTGCCTTGATTTTTTTTATGTTCTTCTTGACATTTTGTCTCTTGATGTATGTTAACTATACTTTATTGTTTCCATGTGCAAAAATATTGATCCCCCTCTTTGAATTAAAAAATAAATTAACCCCCCTTTTCCACACACAGAAAAAAACTTGATCCCCCTGCATTTTGACCAGCCCACCCTCCCAGATAAAAAAAATGATAAGTCTAGAGTTTGTTTAAAAAATTATGCGCATGTGTATAGTTTTCTTGACTTGAAGGGGTATCAGATTGAATGGTTGCTCTGGATTCCCCACTCCATTGATTAAGTTGAAACTCACGAGATCCTTTTTTCTGTCTGTCTGCTATTGAGGGTTATTGTTGTTGCATAATTCTAAATCATATTCATCATTGAAATTAAAATAAATGTAGTCCACAACGTAAAGGTGTAACTAGAACACTCCTTCAGCCAAAATGGACTCTTCCACATTATCGTTTCGAGTTGTCTCCTTCCCGTAAGTAACTTCCATCAAACGACGATACGTCGAGAAAAATTAACTTGTTCTGTCAATAGACGTCGTACTATATTAAAACCGATCGCAATTTAAACATAGGAATGTGTACGGAAAGGAGTCATGACCACTGACCCAAAGGAAATTCAATATTCAAAGAGTTAGGATTGGGGTTCCACCTATAATTCACCTAGGAAAATAGCTGAGAAGGTACGAAGTGAAATACCTTTTCTCACTCTCAGTGACTGCTGTGGAAAGTAAACTTGAAATTGATAGTACAAAAATATCACACAATAAGTACATTGTACATACACTTGTATCGAGGATTAGCTATTTTCAAAGTTGAATAACTATTCAGATTACGTAAATTACATTTTACGAGAATTTTACACGTGCAGTTTATTTTTGAAAATAATACTAATACATGTATCAATAAAAATAATGGCAATCATATACCTCAGAGCAATCTGCTTTTTAATTTATGAATTATCAGTTATGAGAGGAAAACCTTGCAGTTTAATTATCAGTATAAAATAAGGTTAATCGAACCTCCTTTCTGAAGTTTTCGGTCAAATTGTTTTAAAAACATGATTATTTCATCCTTTTATTTGTTAATGATTTTTAAGTAGAATAAAACAACATACATGTATATCAATTAACTATCACCCGAGGGAAGTTTTAAAAAAACATTATATGAAGATCAAAGACGGAAAAGGCTGGAACTATACATTTGATATAATTATTATTAATAATCTACAACGAAACCAAGTAATTTTATCAAAAAGAACAATAGCACTTGGTACTATAACATTTTGCAATATTTGAAATAGTGTTTTTTCATGTCCTACATGTACTTATCTTGCTCCTAGCTTTGCTGTAAGCTTCTTGTGTGCTCTATGTTGTAAAATAAAATATTATATTCATTCAATTCTTGTTCATTCTTGGTTGTTTTTTTTTTTAGTAAAAGTTAAAGTTCAATGATAAGTTAATATTGATATTAAAAAACCTTTGAATTAAAAAGGGGTGATGATATCATCGAGCCCGAAGTCGACGAGATTTTAATATCAATATTAACTAATCACTGAACTTTTATTGACTTTTAAAACACAAATGAAAAATCCGTCAAATATTACTTTAACAGAATTCACATTATTTTAGTAGACTGCTTGTGACGTTTTACAATATATTTGTATTTCAGAAATGGTAGACATTTTAGTATGTTTTTAAATTGAGAATGGAAATGGGGCATGTGTCAAAGAGACAACAACCCGCCCAAAGAGCAGACAACAGCAGAAGGTCACCAACAGGTCTTCAAGAACATCCTTTATATTTGTATATATTTGAAGTACTCCAACATCGGTACATGTACTTGGTGTATGTTGTCTGCTTGTTACTTATCACATGTTTTCATGGGTCAATTCCTTACCAACTGATAAGGGTATATCCTTTTGTGAAATTGTCCTTGATTGAGGGAAAACAATGAGTGATCATCAACATATTTAACAAAGCCACGTTATAAATAACCTTTTCCTAGTCAGGAGCCTGTTATTCACTGGTTGCCTTTGATATCTGTCTGTTATATTTGCTTGTCGTTCATTGTCATATCGTTTGTATTTTCGTGTCTGTGTTGAAAGCCGTTATGTGACCTACAAATTTGACCTCGAGCTGATATGTGTCTTATTGGCGAGCCTGCCACATCTTGATAATATTCCACCTATTCTGCGTGTCTTTTTATTATGATAAGAACCTATTACCCTGTAATAGTCGATGGTTAATGTCTGACAGATTTGTTGAGTGCTTTGTTGTACACTGTAACAGTACTTATTTGTTAGCTACCAATTTTCGTGGTTTAGTAGATAGCTTCATTCACGAATTTAAGTATGCAATGATATATAACAAAAGAGAGGCGAATGATACCAGAGGGAGTCAAACTCATAGGTCAAAATTAACTGACAACGCCATGGCTAAAAATGAAAAAGAGCAAACAGATAAAGTATAGTACACATAGCACAACATAGAAAACTCAAGACTAAGCAACATAAACACCACCAACAACAGGGGGTGATCCCATGTGCTCCGGAAGGGTAGGCATATCCTGCTCTACATGTGACATCGTGTTGCTCATGTTGTTACAAACCCGGTAAATAATCTAATTCGGTAGGTCACATTCATAAAAAGGGAAGGGATTGTAATTACGACGTAAGAAACATGTCCGATATCATCTGTGAAACGTTTATTCAATAACGGTCAACCAACTCGTGATGGCGTCCGTAACATTTACGGAGGGATGATTTCAACTTCACCAATTTTTTCGGTTGATTTCGGTCCGTTTTGTTGTTTGTTCGATCATACCGCTTTATATTCGAATCAAACTGTGCATATGTTTTTTAAGGTTACATTTGAACTTCGAACAACAATGTCATCTCTGAAATTATTTACTGCCTATATTTCTCTTTATAAATGATTACCAGTAATAGTTTAGGTATCTCGTGTTTCACAAATCTGATAAATATACTGTAAGGTATCAAGCTTTTTGACCATAACTATCGGATGTTCTTCAAGGTTTTTCCTCGCTTATCTGGAAAACGTAAAAAGGGACAAAAGATACCAGAGGGACAGTCAAACCCATGAATCGAAAATAAACTGACAACGCCATGGATAAAAACATGGAGAAACTGTATTCTAAAAATAGGTCCAGAAATTGTTATTCTTCATTATTTGCGCGTGATTGACAGAACAGCATACATTTAAAACCACAATTTTAATTCTATACCACTGAAATAGTTATATGTATCGAGACTATGGTAGACAAGAGTACCAGTGATTTTAATTAATTCGCCATTTTGGTCAACTAATCCATATTGGACAGATGAAGACTTCTAGTCATTAACCATCAATTTTGAAAAATGAAGACAGATACAAAGTAAGGACGAGATACAAGTGCTTCAGAGGCAACAAAGTAATAACGTGTTATTAACAATATCTTTTTTTTAAATAGAGGTATGAAACAAATGAAATTAAAATTAACTACATGTATTTCTTATTTAAATGAAAATAATTATCGAATATGGTTATGTACAGTAAAGGAAGAGGTGAATTGCTGTAACATTTAAATGTAAAATGTAAAACTAGACTGAAAAAATAACCTTAAAAACTGATAAACGGTCAAACAGAAACAGTCAAGAATAACGAAAAGGATGTTAGCAAATGGAAGCAGATGAACGGCCTTTACAAACAAAAAAACCAAAAATACATCAAGTAGTGTAAGCTTATCAAAGTCATGTGTCAGCAACATCAAAATGAAAACAATGGTAGACAACACCAAAAAGAAAACAATGGTAGACAACACCAACATGACCAAAAGGAAAACAATGGAAGACAACACCAAAAAAAAAAACAATGGTAAACAACACCAAAATAAAAACAATGGTAGACAACACCAAAATAAAATCAATGGTAGACAACACCAAAAAGAAAAGCACAAGATTATAGGCTTTGTAGCTATAACCCATGTATAAGTTAAAATTGATAAATACTCAAAACAAGTATGTTGCTGTTACATCTTCCTGTGATCCCGTTCTTTCCACATCTTCAGTCAATTAAATGCTTTGTAACATTCACGGGAATCGGTTTCTTAGCTGTTAACTTCAGATTCTCTTCGATGGTTTTTAAAGTAGTCAGATTATGTTTGTACATAGTAAAAGCGTCGTTTACTTTAACAATTGGTTTAACATTCTCAATGTGAATGCATTTACTATTTAAGACCTCTATGTGTTTACTTTGAATCCGGATATCGTGTTCAAACGTACGGATCCGATTATTCGGTTTATGTTTAAATTTTCAATTATCACGTTCCAATTCAAGTATCCGATTGTTCTGTTACTGTTTAAGGAACTGATTATCACGTTCCAATTCAAGTATCCGATTATTCTGTTTCTGTTTAAGGATCCGATTGTCACGTTCCAATTCAAGTATCCAACTGATGCTGCATTCCATTAAGCACAATACTTAATGATTTCTGCTCTGTGTTTTCCTTACAAATTTATAATTGACTGTTACATAATAATAGAAAACAACTTACAAATAGCTTCATTTTATAACTTTAACTTTAACTTGATACCGTTTCAAAACCAGACTTCTAATACAATATAGGGTCGCATTCATATGACAAGTGATTATGAATTACAGACAGAGAAAGTTTATAAAGTTTATCAATGTGGCCTCATATAAATACAGAAATATCTTGAAGTGAAGAAATTGGTGTGAAACATTCAAATTTACAACACATGTTCGGTAACTACTGATCAAAGTATTAATATTTATAGTATTAAACATTTAAACGATTCCATTCAGTATCATATATGCATCAACAGATATCGACAGCACAATTTTGAATTTGGATTAAAACATATCTTTATTCATTTTTATTTGTCTTAATCTAATCGACCTATGTCGACTTTAATTATAAAGTGTGAGCATATTTTACAGAACACATGCAGATGTTACCTCAGAATATAAAATCATTAAAAAAAAAGATTCTAATTTTACATTGCGTTAAATAAAATGCGATGATAGCTATAGTACAACCTGCTAATGTTGTTATAAATGTAACTTCTATTAAACGAAAACATTGTTTGTAAGGTGTTCTTGTCTCGTTGTAGCAATATAACCTTCATTTTTAACATCAATTCAAAGGTCCCCTTTATTAATAGCTCTTTTTCGATATCGTAGGTGACTTTAATGTACATATTTAATTTTATTCTAATCATTGTGAATTCTAGTTTGAGTTTAATTATGCTAACCTTGTGATCGTAATTTTTGTTACATTTCCATATCATCTATAAATACAATACCTGATTTCACAATAGTGTTTATACTTATGCGGTTTTATGATTTATTTTATTGTGGTATCCGTTACTATCAATTGACTGATGCTGTGTCATTAAGAACATGTTAGTAAAATGTGTCTAAGGTTGCATGAGGGTTGAGCGTTCACAAACATCTTTAACACCACAACCCTATGTATGCGCCTCTCCCAAGACAGGAGTTTATTTAATTTATTTGTAGTGGTTTATTTTTAATTTATCATTTATATATTTCAAAACAGATTTATAAAAATATTTTTTTTGCGAGAATAGCGTGCCGTTCTTTCACATTTGCTTTATAAAAGCGTATAAACCAAAAACGTTTTCAAAATTATTATAGCATCTTTGATATTGCAGAAATTGTACAGTTGTATATTTACAATTACGTTTAGTCTACACTGTTGACAGAAATAAACCATAGATCTCATATGAATGTTTGCATTTATGAACTGATTTGACTGATATAAACAAAAGTAGTTTCTATATTGTTCAAACATTTGTAAAATGACGCGAAAACCATTCTTTAAGGACAATAAATCATTTGAGCAGGCCACTGATACTTTTGGCTATTCCTAGCTCATTTTTCGAACTTGACATGTTCAACATATTTTATGAATAGTTCTCTATATATCTACCAAATAAAACAAACCCAAAATGCAAATACTGTATGATGATAATCCCCATGCAAGTATAAATACTCCTTTAAAAAGCAAGCAGACGTTTTTAACCATGATAAGAAGGTTCTGTTCTGTCAATTAATTTGTCTATTTATATTTTTTTATATATCTATAATAGTTTAAATGAACATAGACGAAATGAGAAACCAAGGTAAAAATAGTCGTCCAAGGTCAATAACTACTTCAAAGTGCCGTATGACTGTTTTGGTCAAAATAAAAAGTCAATAAATTTTGACATTTCAAATATTTCTGCCTCGTCAGATTTTATATAAGCATAACGCTTTTACAAGATAATGGAAAACACTGGCATTTTCGACTATATTATGCAACCCGTGGTAGGCATTTTAGTTTTGACCATTAGCAAACACATCTTGAAAACTAGTAACCACAGGGTTGACTGCGCCTACATTTGGCAGATTTAAAGGTGATGATATTTTTTTAATTGTTTTACTGGTAGAAAAAAACCGAATGTATTATTTTTCTTTTGCCTTAAACTTATCAAAATACAAAAATCTTGATTCGTAATACCTAAACATTCACACAACAACGTAACAGTTAAAGAAGGAACGAGCCGGGATTCAAAGTCCTTGTAAATCTGCCTTTTCTACAGGTGACGTGAATCAGATGTGGTTCCAAAAAAAATCTAAAGATCTTTATAGTACATACAATATACTGTAAACCAACTTATTTTCGCGGATACTTATTTTCGCGGATACTTATTTTCGCGTTTGGTCCTATCTAGGCCACTTCGCGGCTTTGTAATTTTGCGATTTTTTAATTTACTTGAGGTGGTTAAATAAGAAAAGATTCAAGTAATACATATTCGCGACTATTTAAATTCGCGTTATTTTTCTACTCGCGAAAGTCGCGAAAATAAGTCGCTCGCGAAAATAAGTTGGTTTACAGTTACTCATTTTCATCTTGCAGTAATATTAAAACATTAACTTTTCTACACTTTACAAGTATTTCACTTTCCAAGCTAAAAGACAAATTGCAAAAGTTGGTATTGCTTTGTTTCATAAAAAAAAAGACCTATCTTGTCTAAGGGATGGATAAATCCTACTTTATGAAAGATCACTCTAATTCAAACAAAAAATCTCTGAAACTGTCATTTTTAATATGCTTAATTTCTTGATTGACAACAAATTTGTTACAACAAAACAGACTGTCGGCATCACAATGGGAACCAATTGTGTCCCTCTTCCTGCCGACTTGTTTCTTTATTATTATGAGTCTGGCTGTATATAGGAACTTCTTAAGAAGAAAGATAAGAAGTTAGCAATATCATCTAACTTTACTTTCCATTATATAGATGATGTTCTCTCACTTAATAGTTAAAAATTTGGTGACTTTGTTAAATGCGTCTATCCCATCGAACTACAGATAAAGGATACAACAGATACATTGAAGTTGTCCTCAAATCTTGGCTTACATCTAAAAATTGACAATGAGGGTTAAATGAAAACAACATCTTACGACAAAACAGATGATTTCAGCTTTCCAATTATAAACTTTCAATTTCCGAGTAGAATTATGCCATCAGCACCTGCATACGGGGTATATATATATCTCCAAATGGATACGATATTCCCGTGCTGATATTTCCCTTTATTATTTTCGTGATAGGCGATTGAGGCTAATAAGGAAGCTATAAAACGAAGAATTCAAACGGTGAAGTTGAATTAATCACTTCGTAAATTTTACTGACGCCATCACGAGTTGGTTGACCGTTATGGAATAACCGTTTTACAGATGATTTTGGATATGTTCCTTACATCGTCACTACAATCCCCTTCCCTTTCATGAATGTGACTAACTAAAGTAGATTATTTACCGGAGTTGTTATAACGTGAGGAACACAACGGGTGCCACATGTGGAGCACGATCTGCTTACCCTTCCGGAACACCTGTATCATCCCTAGTTTTTAATGGGGTTCGTGTTGCTTATTCTTTTGTTTTCTATGTTGTGTCATGTGTAATATTATTTGTCTGTTTGTCTTTTTCATTTTTAGCCATGGCGTTGTCATTTTATTTTCGTTTCACTGTCCCGCTGTAACTCTCGTCCGTCTTTTTTTAGACTAGTATTACAGTCCCGGAACGAACAAAAAAACACAATGACAAAGAAGAAGAATTGGTTTAATACTTTCATTTCTCACAAATGTAGCCATGAAGAAAATGATTACAAGTTTCGTCGATAATGCCGTGTCCCACTCCAGCGTAAAACAGCATGCAGTCTTGTTCACTAGAATAACTGCTGTTCGGTTGACCTGAGACAAAAGCTTTGTACTTCATCTTGATCATTTTCCCGTTTTGTATCCATCTCCAATCTCCGCCTGGGACGTATCTATGTATGTTCCGACCTCCGATATAGAAGCTTAACCCTTTAAGGCAAAATCAGCATATCAATTAAAACTTGAAAATTCACACTGAGCTTTGAAGTAGAACTACATAAACATACACTAGTACATTTCCTTTTAGATTATCAGGAAAGCTATTTTGAAACTTTCAAATTATAATTAAAAATAAGTTTTAGAATTTCGTTAATCATCTGTTGAAAGGATGAACAAAACTTAATTGTATTTATGATTTCAAGTTTTTTAAATGTTTTTCCATCACATCATTTCATATCTTGTCAAAGCCCATACAAATAATAAAACAAAAGCATGAACACTTTAATGATTAGTTTACCTTTATGCATTTGTTGAAGTTCATATTTCATCAACATGGCCTCTTCTAGCGTCTCAAAATTGGCAAGGTATGCACCACGCCTTAAACACAACGCCTTTTAAAAAGATTGTTTAATGATGTGAATGTAAGAATTGATGAAACATACCTTAAAAACAAGTGAAAGTTACTGTCATATTCATAGTTGCTTGTAACCTATTTAATCTTTAAATAAACAACTTCCCGTATATATGCACTTCAAAAAGAATCATAGCAAGGCATTTTATCGTAAACAAATGTGCCAAAATGCAAATACAAAAAATTGCAAAAAATCATTAAAACTTTTTTATTTAATTTCTTATGTACCAGTTTAATTGATTTGAATTCTTACTGTCTGTTAAACGCACAAGAACAAATTCTGTATGAATAAATGTAAAAATCAGACAACAGCGGGGTAATAGTATTATACCGGGCCCTTATATACATATGTTTTGCTAGATAATTTAATTAATAATTTAGTAACATAGTGATGAAGATGACTCAAAATTTCAATCCTGGTGTCTATGATGAGTTTATTCACATCACAGTAAATAAAGTGTTCGGTTAGGATCGTGTTTTGACGATTGATTCGGCCGGGTTTTATCGAGTGTGACCACGTTTTTTCTGTAGAATGATTATGATAAAAATTGTTAACAAACATATACCTTTTTACTTGTAAACTAATAATAATTATTTAAAATAGATTGTTCAAATAAATATACAAGATCTTACTAGGTACGTTAGTAATTGTGAGGAAAACAATTGCATCAACCACACAATATTCTGTGTCGTAAAAGTTAAATTAAAAATTTTAAATTATTATTTTATTTCTATTTTATGTCCATTTTGTGGTTTGAAAGCTTCATATTGAAAATTGAGTATGCAACAAATTTAGTCAACTTTGGCTTTGTAGAAAGTTCTTTAACGAAATCAGTTATTTTTTTTCCGAAAGAAAAACAAATATTAACCTATTCAATATTCCAACAGAATTTCTGTCTTGTGAAAAAAAAATGTCCGTTTAATGCCCATCCCAAGGCACTATATGTTCTGGTATGTGCGTTCGTTCGTCCGTCCGTTCGTCGTCCGTCTGTCCCGCTTCATGTGAAAGTTTTTGGTCAAGTAATTTTTGATGAAGTTGAATTCCAATTAACTTGAAATCAGTACACATGTTCCCTATGTCCCCTATGATATGATCTTTCTTACTTAAATGCTAAATTAAATTTTGGACCCCAATTTAGAAAAGATATTGCGATTGGGGCATTCGTGTATAATGGACACATTCTTGTTGTATATTTTTTTTAGGTTTAAGACTAAAATAATTCAAACACTTTCAAATCTGTGGTTTATTTCTTTCTCTAGGCGTAATATGCATTAAGCTGTGACACTGTGGATTAAAGATTCAATCGCCGCTGACAATAACTGTTTGACATAACATATTTAAAATAACTTACAAATGCTCTATCTGCTGTCGTTGTCTCCCTTGTTATAAAGTAACAACCATCCCCTATCTTCTTAAATGGGTATCTGCATTTTTCTAATAAAAACAAAATGATGAAGACAAGCTTTAAATTGATTTTATTTTATCAACATAAAACAACATACCAATTCCTTAAGCAATTTGTTCAAAATGAATTATTCTGCTTACTGAAATGTCAAACGAGTCTATGTAAGAGTCACTCAGCGTTTTGTTTTCAAATACTATTATTTACTTATTTTTTTCCCCCGATTTATTTAAGAAGAACAAAAAACACAACTGACCCAACATTTTAAATGCAACATTTAAACTATTCACTCTAAACATTTCTAAGATTTGTTTATCCCAGCATAGATTACCTTAGTCGTATTAGGTACATTTTTTTTGAATTTTGGGTCCTGTATGCTCTTTAATTTTGTACTTGTTTGGCTTTAAAAATATTTTGATATGAGCGTCACTGATGAGTATTATGTAGACGAAACGCGCGTCATGCGTACTAAATTATAATCCTGGAACCTTTCAAAACTATTTCAAAGAGCGAATGATCAGACATACAAAATACCAGTAAAGGCCGCATACCTTGACCTATAATGGTCTACTTTAATAAACTGTTATTTGGATGGAGAGTTGTCTCATATGCACTCATACCACCACTATAACTATGAGAAATAATAATAAACATACCAGCATGGGTTCTTGTAATCATGAAGTCACTATACAGGACAAATACACAAAACGTTAGAGCAAACATATTCAGCATGATTAGATGAATGACGCATGAAGAGTACAAAATAAAGAATCGTGACAAAAACTTATAGTATTTAGCTCAAATTTCATTTGATGTCAACGTTACAACAGATGTTCTATTTTTTGTTGTATCAATTTACAATGCAAAAACAATTGCTACACGTTTACAACGTGTCTAAAACTTGACTGAAATTCAAATATAAAATACAAATTAAGACATATATGATATGAGCGTCACTTATGAGTCTTATGCAGACGAAACGCGCGTCTGGCGTACTAAATTATAATCCTGGTACCTTTGATAACTATTTACACCACTGGGTCGATGACACTGCTGGTGGACGTTTCATACCCGAGGGTATCACCAGGCCAGTAGTCAACATTTCGGTTTGACATGAAGATCAATAATGTAAATTTCCTGTTTACAAAACTTTGAATTTTACGAAAAACTAAGGCTTTCCTTATCCCAGTAATAGATTACTTTAGCCGTATTTTGCACAACTTTTTGAAATTTTGGATTCTCAATGCTCTTCAATGTTGTACTTGTTTGGCTTTATAACTATTTTGATATGAGCGTCACTGATGAATCTTATGTAAAGTCATATATTCAATTTGACTTTCTGTAATTTTTTATTCATTAATTTCAAACAAAAGAAATCGTTCAACCCGGAAAATAATTTTCTCCCAATGTACTTCAAATGCAATGCAAATGTTTTAATATTACCCAGTCAATCTGATTATCTGAAGGTTTCTTCCCATGGACCTCGCACGTTTATGAAGTGATAATTTCAAGAGGAAGGACAAACAAATTTAATTCAAAGCATTTCCATTATTTAAACTTCTTTTAACATGTTTAACATTTACTTATATCCCCGATGTCAAAACCAGTGTGTACCTTTTAAGACTTAAAGGTTCTAAAGTATTAGGTCGAGTTATATTTTATCAGATTTCATTTACATGATTGTATCGCCTTGTGTTGAAGACCTATTGTGGCCATATGCTGTTGTTTGCTCTTTCGTCGGGTTGTTGTCTTTTTGGCACATTCCCCGCTTACGTTCTCAATTTAATTTATTAAGTTCGAAGAAATAGTTTAACGTAAATATGCATAGCAGACTGGATCAAAAGATTCACTTCTTCGAGCTACGTTTCCATGGTTAATCGGAGGATGATTCGACAAATAGGGATATTGCCAAGATAAGTCACACAGGATAACAATTTTAGCGACATCAGCTACAAATACTGATTTTTGGTTTGGTTCTCGTATCTGATATAGTCAGTAGGTTTCTCTTTATAATTACAATTACTACCCCATACAAATTGATGATTGTAACTGAAAATTTACGATGTGCTGTTTTCTTTGAATGAACATTATATTTAGCAGTCACAATATATTGGTATTAATGTAAATAGTATGATATGAAACTAGACAAAATGAGCTTTAATGATCACCGCTATTTGTCAATAAGCAATGCCATAAGGGGAAATTAGCAGGCTTATGTACACATGTCCTCGATATTTGTTTCTTATGAGTAGTTTAGTTAACATTCAAAATGGAATACGTTTATATAAAGTAAATATAATTATTATCCTCATAATACAGTTTAAGTATACAGGTCAACATTTTCACTGAATATTTTAGAAATAACTTAAGTAATGGTAGGCATAAAGCTTGTTAAAAAACTATAAAGTTTGAATTCCCAAAAATACCAGGTTCTCGAAAGGTACTATAGTCCCTACAAAGTATAGGGGAAAAAAATCTCTAATTTTACCAAACTGGCCATTAGTATGAAAATGTCCAATACCTTATTTTCATAGAATATATGTAATCAATATAAAGTTGGTAACCCCAAATGCATTTTGATATTGAACTAGATAAAAAAAAACGAATTTCGCGAAATCATAACCATTCGTGCAATTACCAATAGAACGTTACCCAACCTTCCAGTGATCGTCCGTCGTTTTTTTCACAATATTAGCTAATAAAGTACACTTTTGTGCATGACAGACAGATTTATTTATCAGAAAATGCTTCGTTGGAACAGACAGTTACGATCATCTTAAATAAGAGTTACGATCATCGTTGATAAAAATAATTAAAAGTTACTATTGTGTATTTTGATTTTCATTCTTCTTGTTGCTTTTTCATCATAAAAAAAATTCAATGGCAATGCTTATAAAGATGTTCCCTGACACAAAACAAATCTAAAAATAAGCAGTCAAAGTGGAGAAATCAGCCTTCTAAAATTTCCCTAAATTTGTGTCCGCCATATTGGGACGATCGTAATTGCAGTTACGATCATCACGTTGACAACAGTGAACAACTACACAAGTTTATGTTTTCATGCGGCTTGCAGGTATCGTGACAAGTCACGTGTGGCAATTCAGTGATTGTCGTTTCTTGCTGTCAAATTTTGTCATACATCATGTGTATGTTATATTTGTTTTTCTTTACTGCTTTGTAATATATCTAGTCGTTTTTGTTTTGTTTTTGTTTGAATTGTTCCATAACATAATAGCAATGAAAAAACAAACGTCTCCATAGTATCCCCGAAACTTCTAAAAGTAGGGACGGCTTTATTTCTGTTCACAATCAGTTGTAACTCAATTGAGGTGTTGTGCTGTTGGTTAGATCAATTTGATAACAGCTAACCAGTACCAAGTTTTTCCGTAATGCATTGGCGGATCCGGAGGGTGGTTCTAGGGGTAGGAATCCCCTTTTGTTGGACGATCAATGTATTTGAAGGAGAATTTTGGTTGGAAATGCATGGGTTTATATGTGGATGCCTGTTTTTATGATATTATGTTGTTGTCAATTATTTCAACGTTATTGTTTAAATATAACTTTTCAATGTATAGTTGCAATTTTTCTTAAGGTTAGCAGCTATGTACGACTGCAATTTTGTTCTAGTTAATCACGTTACTGTTCAAAACCAATGTGGATGAATTATCGTTTTTTATAATGTAGTGAGTTAATAAATAATCCCATATATAAAGTGTGTCGGATTTATAAATTTGTGTATTTTATTTCCGTGGATCTTTAAATTAATGTTAAAGTGATAAATACACATGGAAAAAAGTATAGCAACACCATGATTTTTAAAACTTGAAAAAACAGCCTCTTATTTTGAATGGAATATGATAAAATATTGAGACATAGTTTATGTTAATATTGGCATTTAAACGAACAAAAAATGTTTGAAAAATAAAAGATTTATCTAACCACAATTTTAGTAACAAAATGAAGTGTTTTTTGTACAAAATGCAGTGTTTTTTGTACAAAATGAAGAGTTTTTTTTACAAAAAAAATACATTTTACAACTTTTACTGTAGTCGAACTTTACAATGTCAGACATTTCAAAATTAATCTTAAGATGATTGTTCACATCATGGTGGATCGTTATACGCCAAAGAATTAGTACTTTGTGCGCAGCCTCCGTTCAAAAAGATAAGCGCCTCTTATCGTCTTCTGATTCCTGCCAAAAATCTACCAATTTGTGACACACAAATCAATAAAAGTGTTTGTAGATAGATGTTTTTGTGCTCTGTTAAATTGTTCCTTTTAAAATTGTTATACGATGAATTCTGATGTACCCATATTCTGAGTATTTTATTTGTCGTGTCTGTTTAGTTAACGCATCAATGTAAATATACAGAAATTGATGAGACTGTCATCAAAGTGAGAGGGTTATCGCTATAAAACCAGGTTTAATCCACCATTTTCTACATTTGAAAATGCCTTTACCAAGTCAGAAATATGACAGTTCTTGTCCATTCGTTTTTAAAGCTTTTGTTATTTGATTTTGACATGTGATTATGGACATTCCAAATTGATTTTCCTCTAAGTTCAGTATTGTTGTGATTTTACTTTTTGCTAAGGTAGCAGCAACCATTTCTGATGAAGGGCATTGTTTATTTCATGACGTGTTCGAACTAGGGTGTCCTTTCGCGCACTTTACTCCCAATAGTGTCCCATATATGCTCGATATGGTTCAAATCAGGGCTCCAATCGGGCCAAGGAAGATGAACCGAATTCCATGGGAACATTGGAATTTCCTCCACGATGTCAATTACTAATTTTGCCGAGCTCTGCACTACATTGGACACGGACAACTGTGTGTCTGTTCGTAATTTAAGGTCCCCGAAATGGTCTTATCGCACAATAACCAGTAGCGATGAGGCGATCTTGAACAGTTCTTGTTAAAAGGCTCCGGTATGCCCACAACTCACTTTTTCCGACGTAGTCGGTATAGTTTCGGTTTGTGCCCTTTGAACTTAAGGACGCTTAACTATGGCAACAGAATACGCATGCTCGAATATCTTTTCTGTGATTGGACAAAATGCTGTCATGGTGGGTGATTTGGTTGTGCTTGAAAAAACGTCTCGTTAATTATATCGTGATGTAAAGCAAGTGAAAAACTATGAATATTTGAACTAGATCATACAAAGATTTATATTTTTATTAAAATAATTGTTTCTCCAATAGCTCTTTGCATCCGTGACAGCTGTTTATTCGGGACGATTATATAATTTGTAATGTAAACTTTGTTGAACAAACGTACATGACTTTTAGAACGCACCTACGCATGTGAGATTTCCGCGGATTTTTGGTGAATATAAACAGAAAGATAGGAGAACCGAGAATACTGAACACAATTAGATAAAACGTTATTTAAATGGTATCTTTGTGCTATTAAAGGTTATCGAAATGATAGTTTTAAACATATACTCAAATTTAAATACGTCGGATATCTTTTTTAAAGACAGTTCTTGTTAGGATTGTATTGTATGCAATGGGTTTCCTTCCGACCAAACTTCATTATGCTTGATTTTCCCTAGCAGATGGTATATGGGGTCTTTTTGATCTCGGAAGGTCTTCAGCATCGTTTATTACCTAATTTTTGTTCTCAAAACGACTTATAGTGGAATGGTGATGACCGTGCGGTTGTCACAGCGACATTCCTGCTTCTCTCATATTGATAATCAGCCATCTTGCTGCAGTTAAGAGTTTTGGAGAACCCATTACAATGTGTAAATCAAATAACTTTATAAATTTGGTTTTTTAAAGTGTTGAAAACAATGAGGATAAAAATATCTGTTTTGCTGTTTACGGGTACAGTAGCTGCATGTGCAGATAAGAACTTATCGAGTCGATATTTTTTTATCAAACTCAGTTGATATTTAAATAATGTTTAACTAGTTCAATTTGAACAATTTATATATAAAAAAAAAATAAAGAGTGTTTTTTAATTTCAATTTCAATTTGATGTTGCAATACTCTTTTCCATGTGAAAAGATAAATACATGCTCAATTTGTATTTGTTTCATACGATATTCAAGAACTCTTTGTTGGTTTTTACATGTAGATTTGATGAATTTATGATAATGCAAAGCAATCGATTCCTACATTTTCAGAAATATTAAACTTTAGTTTCTACTTTTTATTGTCTAAATGCGCGAGAGAGAAAAGCTACAACACAGTAACATGATTTAAATTTCGAAAGGCAAAAATGTGTTTGATAAATGTTACGTTTTCCTTACCAGATTTGAGCATGGTCTGAAAATGGGATTTCATTCGAAAACCGTCGATCGCTTCCCTTCTTTAAGATTTTAAAATCGTTCCAGGTGTGACGAGTGGTATCATACATTTATCATTTATAAGAGTTTAATTATACTAAAAACTCTTGCCACAGTGTCCCGTCTGCAATAGTAAAATAGGTACACTTCAATATTATGATCAAGCTATATTTGTGTTTGTTTGACAAAAAACATTTCGCCTGCAAAAAGCGAATGGTATTAAAGTGAAATGTTTAAATCTATAAACTGTCATGCTAAGTACATTCAACTGAGGTGTGTAATCTAAAACAGTTGAAGGAGAAAGAGCAAAGTTGTAAACAGGAGCTGTAGGATGAGTTTAAACCACGAACTATGTACCTTCCATGCTGAAATTAAAAAAAATAACAGTCTTGTTGCAATACATTGTGTTCATAACATCAATACTCAAGATTTTCAATTAACTAATTTATGTACAAATACAAATGAGGTTAAAACGGAAATATACGATTTTCGATTTGCAGTGACTGACGAACAAATTTATTTGAAAGAACTGAACAATAGGTTAACAGGAGTAGGATGTCCCTCAACTGGTAAAAAGGATGAAAAATAACAGATGATTCAAAACAATAACACAAATTGTTTTCAGCTTTCGCCTTAATGTTAAAATGTTGGTAACAAGGTCAGCTGTTTTTTTTCTGTAGAAGTGATTGAAAAAATAATTTCCCCGATAATAATAATAATAATAATAATAATAATAATAATAATAATAATAATAATAATAATAATAATAATAAATCAATAAAAATAATAATAATAATAATAATAATAATAATAATAATAATAATAATATTTATAATAATAATAATAATAATAATAATAATAATAATAATAATAATAAATAAATAAAAATAATAATAATAATAATAATAATAATAATAATAATATTTATAATAATAATAATAATAATAATAATAATAATAATAATAATAATAATAATAATAATAATAATAATAATAAATAATAAATAATAATAATAATAATAATAATAATAATAATAATAATAATAATAAAATACGTTGTATTCTATAAAAGAAGCAAATACTGTAACACTAATCAACATGATTGGTCTATGTAGATAAGATAAGATATATTTTATTTGCAGTAGTTGACCCATTTCAGGCATAATCAGTACATTAATTTTGATATATATGATCAACACATTTTTATCAGGAATTGTAAGTCCTTTTTGTAGTGCAGATTTAAACTTAGGTACGCATTTATCTGTGCATTGTATGTCTGTCACGTAGTTTGATAAACTATTTTCATTATGATGAACAATTGTAGTTTTTGGAAGAAGTATAAGTATAATTCATATAAAAAGTGTCAAGATGTATAACCTTTAAACTATTCTCTTTTAAAAAGACTCAACGAACAGAACAAATTATGTATTTAGATATCATACTGTGATATTATAGTATTAGTTACTAGTAGCCATTATGTTTCTCATCTTATATCATTAAGCAGAACTATGACAAATATCATCATTAGGATGTATATAACTCTTGTGGACTATTTATTGTCTTTGATACCCTGGTAATGGATAGTATTATATTTAACAGTAAACTTTGGAGTTTTCTATTGTCAGGGAACACACTTGGACCATAAATTTCAGAAAATATACCATTTTTGTATCGTGTGACCATTCTAAGGCTTAAAAACCATGGAGTTATCATCCTAAATACACCAAGTTTGTAAAAAAAACCTTAACATTCTTCTAAAGATCCAGATACAGTTGGCTAACACACATCAAATTAATAGAAAAGCAATTGTCATATTCCTGTTTTTTGTACTGCAGCTGTAACTGAATTGTATAGTTCGTTCTTATGTTGTATTGTTATACCACTATCCCAGGTTAGGGGGAGGGTTGGGATCCCGCTAACATGTTTACCCCCGCCACATTATTTATTTATGTGCCTGTCCCAAGTCAGGAGCCTGTAATTCAGTGATTGTCGTTTGTTTATGTGTTACATATTTGTTTTTGGTTCATTTTTTACATAAATAAGGCGGTTAGTTTTCTCGCTTGAATTGTTTTACATTGTCTTATCGGGGCCTTTTATAGCTGACTATATGCGGTATGGGCTTTGCTCATTGTTGAAGGACGTATGGTGACCTATAATTGTTAATGTTTGTGTCATTTTGGTATTTTGTGGATAGTTGTCTCATTAGCAATCATACCACATCTTCTTTTTTATATGAAGCGAACACGTTATCAATATAAAATCACGTATAGGTTAATATTTGCTTACCGTCATTTGCAAAACTATTACATTTTGGAAAATTGTTTGGCACCTTTGGTTGGCTATTTGGTGACTCATTGATTATCATTCCCATACCATTGGTGTTATGCAAGTCAATATGACAGTGAAAAAACCATACACCCGGGTTGTCTGCCTTGAACCGAATTATAACGTATCCACCAGAGGGTATAATAATTGTGTCTTTCTGGGGAGGATTGTGCCAGTTTAAATGGGGATGTTTTCCATTTGTCCAACTTTCATTTCTCCATTTTGCATCAGAACAAAACTTTTTACTGTCTGGACAAATAATGTCAATTGTGTCCTGTCCACCATTTGGAATTAATTGACCATTACTGTCATAAGTAGCAAACGCCATTTTCATTACGTAGAACGAATGTCCATGCAAATGAACTGGATGTGACCAGTTGGTACCTCCTCCAATGTTTGTAATAACAAACTGATAAACTTTGTCGGTATTGTCATTGTCAATTGTTACGGCATATGTACATTCGCAAATTGTGGATGCGTTGCATGCATCACAAGTGTAGTCTACTAGGTCCGGTTGAGCATATGCAGCTACTGTAGGTGGTAAAAACTGGTGTCCGTTTACTGATCCAGGAGTATAACCGTTCTCGCCGGGAAATGCAAAATTGAAAAACATTTCGACAACCTCGTCTGACTTAATTTCATCTGGGTTCGAATTTGGATCATTTGATATTACATTATTAAAAGTGATGCAAATTCGATTTTCTTTGCTGGGATATTGGTTAAATGGACAGTTAAATACTCTGCAAGTGATTCCAGAGCTGTCACATGTATTGGGGATCACCTTTGGGGGAGTAAGTTTGATATCTGCAGTTTTATAATGAATAATAGCTTCAGCAGCATGGTATTCGTTTTCGGAATATACCTCTAATGTCTCGGCAACCAATAAGTATGTACCAATCTTCGAATCAGCGTTCAGCAAAAAATCAATTCTTTCACCAGGATGAATTATAAATGATTCTACCTCCTTTTTATCTATTTCAAATCCGTCGGACGCAATGATATAAATTGGTCTATGACCTTCGACAAAGACTCGAAAAGGATACAAAGTAGCTGCACTTATCACTCTAAATCGATAATCTTCATTTTTTTCGACTTCAAATCGTTCTAATGGAACATCGTTGTGAAACGTCGACGAACTGTAAAACCGTCCTCTACCATTAATCAGACCTGAATGACATTTAAAACGGGTATATTTTGCCCCAGAGGGATCTTTTGTTTCGGTAAAAGGTTTACCTGAGGTGTCGAAGTCACCAAATAACATTTTTTGGTACGATGTATCTGCATCGTCATCATGATTCCAATCTTGTATAATAGCTACAAAGACTTTGTCACCTTCTTGTGGCAACACAACTTTTTGTCCCGGTGTTGGTATTATTATTAGTGGACCGTATAAACCCATTGTTCTTTGGTCACCAATATGAGCATGATAAAAACTGGTTCCGAATGGCTTTGCGTTGAATTTATATGTATAGCTTTGTCCAGGTAAAATAGGACACTGTGTAACAAATGCAACACCATCTGACCAAGGGCTCTTCTTCTGATGCAGCCCATGCCAATGAATTGTCGTGCTATCTGTATGCATTAAATTTCGTACATGGACTATTACTTCTTGGTTTTCCCTAGCTGTAATTGTAGGTCCCGGGAATCTTCCATTGACAGCAATAACAATTCGTGACTTGTATCCATCAGCAAGAATGAACGTTTCTTCAAGTGATCGTTCAAACTCCTTCCCATTGTCAGATCTAACAGCTTTTCCTTTGTCTATTTTGAGGTGAACTGCTGGTTTTCCCTGGCCGGTATAAATCATTGTTAAAGCATGCTCTATTGTTAAGAAACATTCACATGTTGAATCACCAAGTCGACATGTGTTACTTTTGCACGCTTCCCCTGTCTTCATAAAATATTCATACCACTCTTTTTCTGTTGTTTGTGATATTCCTTGTTGTGCTGTCAGGAGAACAAAGATTGCAAAATACCTAAAACAAAAAGTAATAAATGCATTGAAGTGCACAACCTTATCAAGAACGGAGATAAAAAAATATCTTACATTATCACTTGATATGCTGTGATAAAAAACATGAACAAATTGTTCACAAACATCAACAAGACAAAATAAGTGGATGCTTATGAATAAGATTATGAATTCAGATTAGGACTTTGCATTGCAAATTAAACAAATAATGAATAGATGAAGGCACGATAAAATAACTGATATATATTTCCAACAGTTTCAATTCTGCTTTGTGTTTACATAGGTTAGTTGTTTTAATTACTTTACTGTATTTTCTTTTTCTGTCCGGAATTGTGTATTCGATAGCTCTTTATCTATTAAATTGATTTAAGGAAAAAAAACACAAACATATCAATGTAGGGATAACATTTATTTCTAACACGAGAATTCACCCAGAAGGTCAATATTCAAGCTTTCATGTCCTTTATCTACTCACATATTGAGGGTCTCTTTCTTTTTGTTGAGACCCCATCTTGTGATTCGATTTAACATTTGATTTGATATTTAATCTAAATGAAACACGGACTTTACGTCAATGTGACAGTGGCTGGTCGACACAAACAATGTATACTGTAAATTCATTGTTATTTGTAGGATACCAATTTTTGTGGATTTTGTGTGTACAGGCGAACCATAAGGCTTGTATGTAGACTTTGACAGAACAACGAACTCAAATGTTCACGAATATTCATCTTTTTCTCAATCTAGTAAAATTGGTATTCACGAAAATAAATGAATTCACATATTGATTTTCAACAAACGACCAGTTAATGTTATTTTGAATATCAAAGTGACAGTAAATGTACAAATATAAATCAATGTATTGGAGGGATATGTTTCAACGCTTATATTAACCTAACTCTAACTTTAATGTTTTTGAAAATTGATGATCAGGAAAGTCTCATTTTAATTAAGCGGTATTCTTTTCCTTAATCTACATATTTAATGATCATCAGATTAGATGGATGTTGGTTGAGACTGATTCAGTTGTGACAGTCAATAGACACTGATAAATAAGTCTGATAACAGTTTCAAGTTCTAATGTTTGTTCACCTTTTTACTATGATTAGGTGGAAGTATGTTCTTATTTAAAAAAAGAAGAGCACTCACCATATAATAGTAATACGTATATTAAGTGACAACTTCTTGCTAGAAACTGAATGTTTTTACCAAATTTTTGTATGTTTTAATAAGAATACGGAAAAATAATATAAAACATGTCTTTTCATGACTTGTTTTCTAGTATGTAGTTTGGTATGTTTTTTAGATCATAGATGTGGTGAAGGTTCATGACAGACCTCTATAACAAAGTGTATCACTGGATTTAGCTATTTGTCTAAAAGTTATTTATTAAATTTACTTTGAGCTCAGTTCATTGTTATGGAAATGCATTATTTGTAAAACAAAGATTTGACACACAACTCACATCTGAATATGACTCAGTCTGATTAAGGTACGATGATTAAAACTGTCAGTGCAAGGATTTATAAACAGAGTATCCATTTTATGTAAGTATCTAAGGGGAGATTAAAGCATTTTATTTACACTTAAACCACACATTTTTTGTCCAGTCGACAAAACAAAAAGCACACATTTACCAAAACAATCCTTCCTGTGCTACTAGCAATATGATGCCAGGTGGTTTTAAAACTCTTTTTTAAACATCTGAGTAGCCTGCTGAAGAAGACTGAGTGAAGATAATCATTGACTTAAAGATATATATTGGTAATGTTAGTAAGTCTGTATGATTTTAATCCTTTTGACCGTCAGTCCTGTTCATATCTAAAGGATTTTTTATCAGTTTGTAGGAGTTATGATAATCTGTATTGGTATCTGGTATACTGTTGTTATGAATAATAGCTTCATAGAAACACTTCAGACATTTAAACAAATCTTTTACTAATGATTCTGGAAAGATCCTGAAAATTTGTTTACAGTGTGTGTGGACAAACCCACTATATAAGAAATTAACACCTAATAAGAACACAAATAGAACCACACAAATATAACATGCTTGCAGGTTCTCGGATGCGATCTCGCATATTAAAATCACATCATGCAGAAATGCACCTTATGTGATCCTCTTGTTATTTTGAGCTTTTCCTGCTATCCGAAATAAAAATTGTGGAACATATTTTATCGGAATCATTTGGCAATACTTGCAATCTTTTGCTTCTTTGTGTAAATCTCTGCAGCGTTGGAGCCCACTCATTTTGCTGTGTTCCCTTAAAGGATCATTGTTTAAAATGTAAATGTATTCACATAGAAGTGATTCCAAATGTTGAAAGGAAATTCCCGAATGGAAAGTTGGACATGCACAAAATCTAATTACAGGAATGTACAAATTACATTTTACTGCATATACACAAAGCAGTCATAGTATGTTGGTCAATATGCAGATTTGATATTAATATATTGTTTTTTACCAAAATAAAATCTATGAATGGTTGACACTGATTTAAATTAGTGTCTCCTTCACGACAGTCTTGAACATTAAAACTAAATATTAGATGAACTGCTAGTTTAGTGTTTGGTACAGGTTGGCTGTCATTTTGCACAACAGTTCAACAGAAAAACCTATTGAGGGAAACAAAGATTTAACTATGTCAGAAAACAGTGTCAAACATCCAAATATACTATCCACACTGATCGGTGTCCACACTTTTTTGATTGAAAATAAAAAGATAAAATTTATCTTTAATTTTAATCTGTATGCACCTATATTATAACCAAAATTTATTATTGGTTGATTTAACTGTCTATTTGATTCGATTACAACTGATAATACCTGTGGAGATTCCCACCCTGATCATCAGCATAATGTCATATGATACTTTATATTTACTCATCAGGAAAGATTGTTTTTCTTTTGTTGTTTAGTTAGCAGTTCATACCGCTCATATTCAGATTGTTAATAAGCTGTCTTCACAAACTCTCAAGTCGTCTATCAATATTTTGAACAATTTCTTTGTTACGTTTATTCACAGTATAATATAAATGATTAACTATAACCTAAACTAAGTCTACTTCCTCTACACAGCAAGATTTTGCTAAATGTTCACTACCCATATCAATTATTATCTCTATCAATCTTTTCCTGTCCCTTTCAAGTGTCTCACATGTTAGTAGAAAATGTGACAAGATTTCAGGACTCTCATTTCAAAGTTTACATGTTGGACCAACTTTGTTTTTATTGAAGGATGCTCGATTCGATTTAAATATATAAGTTTTTGTACCCATTTTTCATACTTGTTTCATATGGAGAAACAAATCGCGTGAATTGAATGATTTTATCAGTCCTTGAACTACCATTTACCTGTAAGAATCGATCATGCTACCTCCACCTGTCCAATGTTTTTAAGAAAGAGGAGGGTTATTCTTAAAAATATTGGACAGTTAAAGGTAACAGAATGATTTTTTACAGGTAAATGAGTCCAATCACTGGAAAAAAGAACGGCTACAACAATAGAATGACGTCACAACAATGTTTTAAGAAGTTGTCGTTTGTTTAAGTAATATATACGTGTTTCTCGTTTCTCGTATTGTTTATATAGATTAGACCGTTGGTTTTTGTTTGAATGGTTTTACACTAGTAATTTTGGGGCTCTTTATAGCTTGTTGTTCGGTGTGAGCCAAGGCTCCGTGTTGAAGGCCGTACTTTAACCTATAATGGTTTACTTTTTAAATTGTTATTTGGATGGAGAGTTGTCTCATTGGCACTCACACCACATCTTCCTATATCTATTTAAGTACGTAAAAAATACCTGTCGATAATTTCATTTGATGGAGACAATTTTACTGTCAACCCTAATTCACCTGATAATGAAGGATCTCACTGTATTTTAAGCGGTTTCTGCTAATCGTAAGCAACATGTTACTAATATCGATGTCAATTGTCCTGTACGTCTTTCCATATTTATGAAAAAGGGTGTGTCGTCTATTTATCTAAAGATATCATGCTCTAAAATAGCTATTTTATTGCTTTGTACTGATAAAGACTAATAAACTATTGAAAGAAAATTGTTATCTTGTAAAGTGTCCTCGTCTTATCTGCAGGACAATGATAATTTACTATAATCTGCATTGGTAACGAAAATATTTCTTATATCGAATTATATCTAAATTTACTGATTTAAGTTTTC
Organism: Mytilus galloprovincialis; assembly: GCF_965363235.1. Lineage (NCBI taxonomy): Eukaryota > Metazoa > Mollusca > Bivalvia > Mytilida > Mytilidae > Mytilus > Mytilus galloprovincialis. The sequence goes on along the minus strand of NC_134851.1, from coordinate 39,210,484 downwards.
AAAAAATTCAAAAAATCGATAACGGTAGAACAAACAATAATTTTCAGTAAATTTCAGGACGCAGCGTGTGTAGCATCTTTACTGTTATTTGATCTTATATTTTATTATGCTTATAATGTAGTTATAGATGACTTATATATAATTAAATAAGTTTTACTGAATATTCCTCCTGGATATGTACCAGGGATACTTGATTGAATGCTGTACATCAAGTATTTTGTTAAAATAGCAAGAAGTGCAATTAACAATTTATGAGTGTTAAAAAATTATTAAATATGAGTAACTGATCGACCACGTACTGCAACAATTGGAGCAGGATTCTCTAACCTTTCCGGGGCATCTGAGATCACCCCAGGTTTGTGTTGCTCGGTCCTTAGTTTCCTATATTTTGTTTTGTAAACTGTTGTTAGTCTTTTGGTTTTTTGGTGGGTTTTTTTTTTCGTTTTTTGTGATGGCGTTGTCATCTTATTTTCGACTTATGAGTTTGAACGTTCCTTTAGTATCTTTTGCCTCCCTTTCATATGCCTGAAACGGTACCGGTAGAACTAGAGTAACACTTTTGACTGGTATTTTGTTGTTTCCATTTGAGCTAATGTGGAAGCTATAAACTTTGTTTTGTATACTTTTCCCGATACTGACATCTTTTTGTTCGCAAGATGACTTTTGTCATGAAACAACATTTTCGCAAAATGCTTTCAATCTTGATTTAAATCTTTCCCAGGACAAGACGAAACTTAGCCGTGTAATTGAATAGTGATATAGATAGTATTGTGGTGGTGATGGCAAAACATCTCCAACTCCGGAATTATATGCGTTTAGATAAAAACAAAACAACGATCATTTAGGGGAAACGTGATAAAAACAAGCAGTTCTTTTCAAAGATGTAGGGGGAAGCGAGAATCAGACGATTTAAGCGGGATCCGGGGAAGCAAAATTAGAATATTCTGTAAACAAGAATTTTCTCTGGGAGTAAGGGGAAGGCTTCGCTCTCACCCCATATGGAATGTACTGGCCCCATATATATATAGTATTAGGTCACTAGCACTTTATGTAACTAATAGTATCGCTACTTACAAATGAGTACAAACCATGATCGGGCCGTATCCTTATGTCATTAGTGGTGCAAAAAATCTTTAAATATCTAAAAATCATATGATAGGCAGTTCAATGTACAATGTAAACATTATATCTTTGATAATCATGTCACGAGTTTATATCTGGGCTAATCTATGTGTCCAATTTATAAAGTACATGTATGATCAAAACAGGTACTTTACAGAAGTGAAGTTCTATGGAACGCCGTAACCGTCTTATAGTGTAGTTATTTAATGTGTTGTGTCGCTGTGTCTTTACGTCCTGTCATTTCTTCTAAATGTAATGTGTAAGTGTCTTTATTTCCTGACACTGCAACTCTGTGTTATGTCAAATTACTTATATTTGTTTTGTCAAACAATTGTATGATATGTCATTGCTATTCTTTGTTATGTGCAATATAAATACTTCTAAACTGTATGACCAACCACCTCTACATTCTTTCACATTTTCTCTATTTTGTGTCTATTTTTTCTTACAATATGTCAGTTAATAATTGCGTCCTGTTTCAAATGGGTTAGTTATGTTGAATGTTCTAAACGTTTTCTTTGAATAGATCTTTGTTCTATGAAACCATCATGATATTATATTATAATGGCTTTATGTTGTGTTTATTCATATGTATTACCTCTAACTGTATTTTGTTTGTTTGTGCTGTTATTTTGGTATCTCATGCTGTTGGCAAATAATGTTTGGTCCTTTCCTGTTTTTGACACGGCGTTGTCAGTTTATTTTCGACTAATGTCTTCTGTGAACAATGTTATATGTCATGGTGTAGCTTATATGCGTCATGCTAAGTAATTGATTCTTTCCGTTGACAACCAATATGATATGTCAATCAACCGGTATGTTATGTGCAAACACGTATATCATAATGTGCAAACACCTATTACATTATGTGCAAACCCTTATTACGTTATGTGCAAACACCTATTGCGTTATGTGCAAACTCTTATTACATTATGTGCAAACACCTTTTATTGATTGATTGATTGTTGGTTGCTGAACGCCCAGTGGCAAATATTTCATGCATGTTCAGGACGAGAACACGTTAACAATAAATACAATAGGTAGGTCTTGTAAAAGAGGTCATCCGGGATGATGGTCGGGGTAATTTGGACTGCCACTGGAAAATGAGGGTATATTGGATATGGGACAGAAATTTTGCCTTGCAACAGGCCACCTACGGACCCCTCAAAGATTTGTTGCAATGGTTCTTAATGTGCAAAGAGCGTGGCACTCTCTGACCGGACGTTGCTGCAAACTTGTACATCCAAACGGACGCTCCACTTTGGCAAGCGTTTTACTGCCGATCGGAAGAAGACCAAGTGACCATACAATAATTTCTATTCCCCAGTCACCCTTTGGGGGCAAACACCTTTTACGTTATATGCAAATACCCATTACGTTATGTGCAAACACCTATTATGTTATGTTCAAATACATATTACGTTTTGTGCAAGTACCTATTACGCTATGTACAAACACTTATTACGTTATGTGCAAATACCTTTTACGTTATTTGCAATACCTATTACATTTTGTGCAAAAACCTATAACGTTATGTACAATTACCTATTACGTTATTTGCAAACACTTACTACATTTTGTGCAAATACCTTGTACTTTTTGTGCAAATACCTATAACGTGATGAAATACCTGTAACGTTTTGTAAAATACTTATTACTTTACGAGCAAACACTTATAACGCTATGTGCAAACACGTATTACGTCATGTGCAAATACCTATTACCATATGTGCAAACACCTATTACATTTTGTGCCAACATCTATGACGTTATGTGCAAATGCCTATTACGTTATTTGCAAACACTTCTACATTATGTGCGTTATGTGCAAATACCTGTTACTTTATGTGCAAATATCTGTTACTTTAGGTGCAAACACCTATTACGTCATGGAAAACGCTTATTTCACGCAGATTAAAACAAAACGCTATGAAAGCATAATATAGCTGTTCCACAACTAGGTTCCTGACGCGTTTTTTAAGATATTACATATGCCTATAATGATAATTATAGAATAACTAATCGAAGAATTCAAATAGAGAAAAATATTCAACGAGTGACCGAACAACACATTAATTTACGAATGCGCGTAGTTATCAGTATTGTTCGGTCACGAGTTCAATATTTTTCGATATTTCAATTCTTTGATTAATTATTTTTTTATTACATTGGCAAATTGCTTTTTTTTATGAAATTAAAGTAGAAAATGTAAGGAACTATATCTTTATTCTACGCATTTACAATTTGTTTTGATCCGACGTAATCGACGTCTTGACAACGCCTATTGTTGAATGACATCAGAGGAGTGAAATAACTACGTTCATTTCTCATGTGAAATTATCGGTTTTTATTTCACTGGGAACAATGGGGAAATCAATGTAATTCATTGCAACCAATGTAATAAGAGCATTTATCATATTAGTTCAAATGTTTGAAAATGGAAACAATTTTGAGGAAACTGGGAATGGAAACATTCATTTCAAAGTTTGTAAAAGAGAAAATATACCCAGGAATAGTTACTGACATGATGAAATTGAGGGTACAATGCAGAGATAGTTGGAGCTGGAACGTCTTTTAAAAAGGAGTATAGTTAATAGTTATCCCACAAGGACGCGGTGTGTCAGTGTAAGATCTAAGTTATATAAACACTGACACACCAAATCAGAATGGGATAACTATTTTACATCCCAGCTGTTTTAGATTAGACGAAAACCCATTTACAATTCATAAAATCGAGTTTAGAACGCCACACAACAATTATAACATACTTTTTATATTACTATATGATGTATACCCTTAATGACCCCCGAACACGATGAGTAGATATCAAATAATGTCAACTCGCCCCACTGGCCAATCGGCCCACACTTTATGTTACAGAACAAAGGAAAACATGCATAACAAAGAAACTCAAACTGGGGTGATCCGGCTCAAATCACCCCTGTTAGAACAAAGGAGCTGGGATGTAACATCAGTGGAGACACACTTGGACACCTTATAGAGGCGGATTTTTCCGTGAAAGATATGGCAACATCACTTTCTATTTCTTAGAGAACTTTATACAGAAAAATGAGAGTATATGGCATTAATATAAGGACATATATATAGACATTGATGATGATGATTTTGACATACGCATGTCACAACTAGTCGGTGAAATTCCAAAATGTGGAGAACTTATGCTTCGTAATCTATTGTTTGTCAGAGGAGTAAAGGTATACCTTTTGTAATGCAATATGTAATGAATAAAAGACGAAAAAATGACTGTGGTAGCATAAGTGGATCCAGGGGGTTATTGGGTATTAAACACGTGCTAAATACCCATGCTTTTTGTTATTTGTTTACTATAAGGTGACAATCGGTAAACTTCGGCTTCAAAATACGGCATTTAATGAGCAGCCATATTTTTAAAATCATAACAGACAGAGAGAAAAAAAATTGACGATTATACGATATATTTGCGTAAAAATGAGAAAATCGTGCACAGAGGACTAAGTTTATGATATTTGTTTGAATTATCAAGATTCTCAACAAGCAGGGGGAATTCACAACCAAACATATATTTAGCATTATACAAGTGTGTTTACATAACACAACATTTTTAATTATAAAGTTGAGACAACTGCATGTGTTGCCTTACCTAATCTTTAATTAATTGTCTTCATGTTTTGTGGATTGTCGATTTTCGTTTGTTTTACTAAATTGTGTTTTTTTTTCATTTTTCCGGCTTGGTATGTACCTAATTCCTTATAATATCTTAATCAAGTCAAATGTAGCTCTTCTTTTCATCCACTCTCTTATGCCTACATTTTTCCTTGTATATTGAGGTAAAATTAAATGAATCACAAAAACGCCTTCGATCCTGTCAAAATAGGAGGTCATCTAAAACAGCCATTTTCATTTTTTCACAGTGTATAATTTCATATTGTCAATGTGTACACATTAATTCACAGCATGCACATATATTTTTTGCAATGTTTTAGCCATAAACGTTTGTATAAAGGGGTCACTCAAATATAATAAGTCGCGGTGAAAAAAAACAATGGTGCACAATTCACAAATCACAAGAACAAAAAACTGCAGACTGATCATTACGAATCCGACTGAAAATCGGTTACTTAGTAGAAGTACGCTGTCACTTCTATTGTCATTTGCAAATAATAATTTAAAAAATATAGGGATCAGTCATATCCCTTGCTCGATGTTCCTGTTGAGCAAGAGAGGCCGAGACTGTTACTACAACAAATGGATCAAATCAATAGTCAACAGACACAGACACCAAACGTTTAATTATATGTCAACCTTCCAATTTGATAACTTCAACTTTATCATTAAGAATTGATAGCAACCCTTGTTCAAGCACAGATATGTTTTATATATTTTACGGTTAATATGACGAATATTACTGTACCATAACGAACCCCCGGTTCAATAGCTTTCTTGCTAAAATGATCCCTCGTTAAAATATGTTTTAATAGGAATCCTAAACTATTCAGTATCGCAGTAACTAGAACAACTGTATACAATATTTAGGTACCTGTATATGTTGCTAAAACTTACGCGGCCAAATTGAATTCATTTCTTTCTCGTAAAAAGTTAATTTTTAAAGGTTCCTCATTGTTTAATTCTGAGATGAAAGTTAAGATATGAATCGATATACAGTTGTAAAATCCTCTAAAGTTAACTGTTAGTATTTCAAAAAACGTCCTGAGCATTTGAGCACAGTTGCGCAATCAAAACATACTTAAAATCACATCTTAAGAATAGGATTTTTTTTAACCTTAGTAATTGCAATGTCCTTAGGTAAATCTTTATTTTAAAGACCTCAACAATGACCACTAAACTTCTCTTTTGTAATTCGGTAAAATCAAACATTGTCCATCAAGAGTATTTTAATTCATGTTTGTCCTTTCTTCAATTTGTAAAATTGAAAATCGAAACGGTAGCAAATGTGTTGCTCAGGAAAAAAAGGCAAAATAATTATGATAGTACTTTTTATTACACATACTTCTGCCAAACGCAACTGTTACTGATTTAAAACTTTCATTAATATTTAAAAAAAAAACTCGTGTTTTCAGTATTGTCCTGTCCGAAATTTAACACGTATCAAGTTGCAATTAAACTTAAACATGATATTCAGTGTTCGATGTTCATGTATTATGTTTTTAAATATCACTAATTTTCCAACCACTAAATGATGTGCGCTGAGAGGAATCACTAACAATTCTGCCTTTGATTGGATAATTCGGATTCGTACGTATATATATTTCATCTCCTTTGTTAACCTCCGCTACAACAATACCTGTAACTGTATGAAAATCTCGATTTTCTTGACTATTGGTCAAAATGCTTCCATATGGTGTAGTATTGATAACAATTTCAGAATAAACGTAACCATAATCGTCTGCAACAACAGTCCAGGTAAAAACGTATATACCATGGCCTGGTGCTGTGAACAGACCACTGTTTTGACTGTACGCGGATCCAATGTTGATCTTCACATCGTCAAAAATCAGAGTCTGATGAAGCCCTGGATTTGTTTCATGAGTGTTCATGTAAGCATAGAAAGTTACCATATTGCTCGTGTTAGTATCTACAAAACATTTGTTTATTAACAGGATGTCAGTGTTATGCCTTGCCAAATAAAATTCCATATTCATAACTATGGTCTACTTTCTCATGTTTCAAATATTTTCATAGATAAATCTTCCATTTTTCAATTCTATTAAGTTTTAAGGTCAAGTGTAGATTTGTTTTACATATAGGATTTTGGTAAAATAGGCCAAACAGAATTTAGGATTGCCTCTTGTGTTTATCTGGTATTTAGATTAGCCAATATTCATAAACAATTTCCTTTCAAACTATAGTAGTATTTTACGGTCCACTTTGATGGACCTAATAAGAGGTTTCTATGCGCTTTTTTTTTATCTTAGCTTAGAATTTGCCAAGAAGAGTCAGTGCGGATAAAAATGTAGGTTTTAAATTTTGACGCCAGCATTGTTGCTGCCTTTGTAGTCCGATACATTACGTTTTGTGCAAGAGGACCGTAAAATATTGCTATCATCAATCATATACAGTTTCAAAATTTTGGCTTTGTAGTTTCAGAGGAAATTGTTTTGAACAGATATCCCTAGATGGACATGTTTTTTTTTTTATATATTTGATTTGTGGTTTAAAATGAGATAATGTAAATTAAGTTTGGCTAACTATGAACAACAAATACGAAAAAGGAAGAGTTATAACGGAAGTATGCATAGAAGTATGGACCAGGTGAATTTAAACGAACGTTATTTTGTCAAAAGGCAATTTACATCAAACGAAAGAAACCAAATAATGTAATATTCCTGACTTAGTACAGGCATTAATTGATGAAAAAAATAGTGAATTAAAACTGGGTTTAAAGTTCGATCAATCTCTCAGTTGTAGGACAATGATTTTATACTAATTAAAAATGACCAGAATTAGGACTCGACAAAATGTAAGCAAAAATAACATTGTATAGAAAGATGTAAAAAAAATGATTGACAACATTTGAAATAGTGTCCAGCATATAGTCTTCATTATGTAATAAAAAGTTATCAAAGGTTCCAGGATTACATTGTATTCTTTAATACGCCAGACGCGCGTTTCGTCTACATAAGACTCATCAGTGACGCTCAGATCAAAACAGTTAAAAAGCCCAACAAATACAAAGTGGAAGAGCATTGAGGACCCAAAATTCCAAAAAGTTGTGCCAAATACGGCGACGGTAATCTACTCCTGGGGGTAAGAAAATCCTTAGTTTTTCGAAAAAGTTCAAAGTTTTGTAAATACGAAATTTAAAAAAATGACCATATAATTGATATTCATGTCAACACCGAAGTGCTGACTACTGAGCTGGTGATACCCTCGGTGACGAAACGTTCACCAGCAGTTGCATCGACCCAGCGATTAAGTTGTGTTTAAACTTACAAAGTCTATCCAAATTTCTTTTTGCGAAAAATTTAACTGCAGCCGGTGTTTGAGGCTGTCTTAAAACTTTGCAGAGAATTGCTTTTATCCGTGTTTTAGGCCTCACTGTGACTTTGAAATGAAGAACAACATCTTTGCATATACTGATTTTGATTTATGAATGAATACCCCATAACCTTTTTTTTTTATTTCAAAGTCTAACTTCACGACAGTTAATGAACTTAATTATTTCAGATGTACTCATTACGTTTGCCTATTTTTGTTTGACAGCTGCTCTTTTTTTCTCTACCAAACTATAGAATCCCAATCAAAACAAGCAACAAAGATAACAAATGCAATATATTAATGAGATCATCACCAGTACTTGGTAGGTTTTATGTTACTAGCACTCAGTCTTTATTCTTTTTAAGTGCTGTCAGTCAGTGCGTTTTTTTGCCTTGTTGTTTTTTGTTTAGAATCAACATAACTATCAAACTCCAAGGTAAATTAAAACAGGATGGTTCCAATAAAACCTGACAGAGTCAAACGTTACACAATATCACCCATCGGAACAAACTGTCATATTCCTGACATGGTACAGGCATTTTTCATAGACAAGTTGTGACTATCACTTTGATATAGTTTGCCTTGATTTTACAATAAAGTTAAAATAAAGACTAATCGATTAATTGATGACGCCTCATTCAACATATTAGATTTTTTTGTGAAGAAATTTTATTTGCGAAGAAATTTTATTTGCGAATAAATTTTATTTGCGAATAAATTGTATTTGCGGATGAATTTAAAGTTCCCAAGGAACTTCATCGATCTTTGATTGGAAAAACTGAGATCTCTAGTCAATATAGGTTCGGAGTTGGGGTCACCTGCCACGTGCATGACTCGAACTCACAACTGCAATAAAATTATGTGGAAATGCTCGAGATACATTAATTGGACTACTCAGACAGCTTGGCCATCGATGTCCATTTAAGATAAAGATAAGAGCAATATAAGAACATTTTCTGTTACAAATGTATCTCTTTATCGTAGCGCTGTCGTTAACTTTGAACTTCGTACCATTTCTAGTGGGATATAATATAAGTTGGATAATTGTTAGTGTGCTTTTTTTCCTTGCTTTAGGTAAAATGAAAATATATAACCAAATTGAACATATGGAGAGTGCGCCAAAAGAGGAAGCAAAATATAATAAAGTACTTATTAAAATGTTCCCAACTTTCTTCATAAACTTAATTTTATCTGATACCTAGCTGGAAAATATTATTTGTCTTTTTTGTTTCTATGTTTTCTACATTTTTTCTAGGTCAACGCTGGAGTAAGATAAACAAAACAAAATAGTTTTTCTTGCTTGATGTTTAATCAATTTTCCAACCACTAAACGATGTGCGTTTAAACGTATCACTTATTATACTGCCCCTTATCCCATTATTCGGATTTGTACGTATGTAGACTACATCTCCTTGATTCACTTCCGCTAAAACAATACCAGTGACTGTATGGTCATCACTGATTTCTTCACTATTGGTCAGAATGCTTCCTAAAGGTGTTGAATTGATCATTATTTCAGAATAAACGTAACCATTTCGGTCTGATACTATTGTCCAGGTGAAAACGTATATTCCATGGTCTGAAGAAGTAAACAGTCCACTGTTTGTATTGTAAGCGGATCCAACATTGGTCTTCGCTATGTCAAAGATCAGAGTCTGGTGACGCCCTGGATTTGTTTCATCACTGTCCATATACGCGTAGAATCAGCATCTGCAAAAAACAAAATGTTTTTAAAAAAATGTCACAATTATATATGACTGTAATTTCAATATCAATAATTCAAAACAGTTGTTTTTTATATATATTTACAACACTAGTGATCAACATAACAACCATGTTTGTGCAAGTACAACCCGTTTTACGACGACAATACTATTAAGTCCTTTTACAGACCAAATAGTTTTGTTAGAATTTATGCACATTCGGATCTGTAATAATATAGGTATATTTCAATAGAAATATAGTTAAAGAGTTATTTGATATGTCATGCATGGTCAACTCGGCTTATCATTCACCAAATCAAAATAACGAGATGTTGATTGAAAATGAGACTATCAACCAGAGTTCAAATTTAAAGGATATTCGCAATAATAGTTAACCGTGCAGCGTTCAACAGGGGAAAAAGGCATATTATATAGTCGGTTCTACATCTACATCTATACTATTGGTCTGCAGTGGAAATCCATAACGCAGATGCTGATTATGAACGGCTCCAACATCAACACTATGAGCGACATAAATCAACGACAGCACTCCTTAAATACTTGACTGCTAAAAATAATAATTTACTGTCAAATTCAGTTATCTTAATTCAGCAATTAAGATCGCAGAACGGTACACAAGAACACCTAATTGCATTGACTAACAGAAATCAAAACACAAAAAAAAAAACCCAAAAAAACAACGATACACGAGTATTTTCAGTCAAAAAGTCCAAAGTCAATAACAACTAAGACATAAATGATGTTTTCCAGACTACGATATAAATCAGTACACAGCTAGAGGATTTAGCATAAATGAGTTTATTCTGGTTGTATAGTAAAACAAGTTGCCTACTTCAATTTATATCGCTCAATTGTTAGCATTCTTGCTTATTTAGCATGTTTAGTGAGAATTGACCTTGACGTTTTCTGTGTGATAATCGAATGTTATTTTACATAGATTTCAGTTTAATCTCCTGGTTTACAATCAAATCAAAATTAAAGATATCTTCCAATCATCCATTCCGATGAACTTTAACTAACACATTTTAGTTTCAGTGTCTTAGATTTCAGTAAATGATTTTGACAATCAGATTTTTCTGCTAATTTAGAAACCAAATCAGGATCTTTTGTATATCATATCGAAAAGTGGTCAAGATGATAGAGATTTCATTAAAATATACATCACTGGGAACACCGTGCTAAAAATGTACAGTTGTGTCCTTTAAATAACATTGACAGCTGATCGTTAATAGAAGACATTCAAATAATTCATAAGTCAATGTTTCATAGTCGTTCGCCTGATATCTATCTAGAATCTATCAATGCCTAAATTATGTTTTTTTGTTTTAATTGGTTTACATTATTGTAAAGGGGCCTTTTATAGCCTGCTATGCAATATGGGTTTTGCTCATTGTTGAAGGTCGTGCGGAAGCCTAAAGTTCTTATATATCATGTATATACTATATAAGATATCTTATAAAAATTAAATTATATAAGATATCTTATATATTATATCAGATATCTTATTATATTGTATCTGATATCTTATATATTATATCGGATATCTTATATACTATATATTTAATCATATATCTTATATATTTAATCATATATCTTATATATTTAATCATATATCTTATATATTTAATCATATATCTTATATATTATATAGTATATCAGATATCTTATAAATTATATCAGATATCTTATATTTATGTGATATCTGATATATTATATGAGATATTTAATATACTATAAGAGATATCATGAAATTCGAATAAAAAGTAAAACGACTTGCCGCAAATATGACTAAAAGACGTATTGACAAGGCACGAGTAGGTGTCATCCTACAGGTAAGCAAGATTCGACATGTATGCGAGGTCATGAAGTTAAACAAATATTCAGAAAGGAAAACAAACGGCCTGAAATACACTAAAACAATAGGGGATAACGGATTAGAAGGCAGATACCAACTACAACCACTAGATGTTGCATAAATGAATTAATACATACTTAGAAGCAATCTTTTCTTGTCATTTTGTCTCCCTAGGCTCTTCTTCTTCTCAAATCTTCTGTCATTCAAATGGTTCATTTCAATGGGAACCTTGTCCATAAATGTTATATCCTTAATATCTTCGGACGTTTTAGACACTTTACTGTCACTAGTATTCTTTTTGAGAAGAGGCAGTGCTGATTTTTCTAGAAAACCTGTGGTACCCTCCCTACTTTGAATGCAATCTCTCTGTACAACCTGAATTTGTATACTTTGCATCTGGATTATACGTTCCAATTCACGAAATCGATTATCATGTTCCAATTCACGAAACCGATTTATCTGTTCCAATTCAAGAATACGACTTTTCTGCTCAGCTTGGTGTTCCAAAATCGTTTCCAACTGACTATGCATTTTGGTAATCTCAAGACTCAACACCCTGTGATCTTCGTGTATATCACAAGAGGCCAATGGTGTAAGAGAGAAGAAAATACATGTCATGAAGAATTTGATCATCTTCAATGATCTCAATACTGTATTTAAAGTCATATTTGGTATACAAACTGCGAAAGTTTGAACGAAAGAATTACAGATAACAAAAGTCGAACACGTTTATCTCAAGACAGACTATTAATACAGGCATTTGAAGGTTGAAATCAACATGAAATGTCCTAGATTATAACAACAGTTGCGGTTCCGTGAATATAAGTTTAGAACGCGAACGATTTCTTTTTTTTTTTTTTTATTTGTAATTTGTTTTTTTAATCGTACTGTTTAAAATCATGCACCTTCAATCTTGAATAAAATAGATTTAACCCTACTGAGTCTGCTACTTTGCAACCAAAGGAGTGATCGTATATACCAGAATTATAATAAACAGAAGGCCAAAGACCTTACATAAAGGCAGTATTTATACATGCTATGCTTCAAATGTTTTACCCGGCCACGTCCACTTGTATTTTTATCAATCTGATGAGTTAATCGTTTTTAATTGATTTTTATAGTTCGTTCTTATGTTACATTGTTTTACCACTGTCCCAGGTTAGAGGAGGGATGGGATCCCGCTAACATTTTTAACCCCGCCACATGCTCTATGTATGTGCCTGTCCAATGGAAGGAGCCTGTAATTCAGTGTTTGTCGTTTGTTTATATGTTACATATTTGTTTTCGTTCATTTTTTGTACATTAATTAGGCTGTGATTTTTCTCGTTTGAATTGTTTACTTTGTCAACGCCTTTCTATGGGGTATGGGTTTTGGTCATTGTTGAAAGCTGTACGCTGACCTACAATGGTTAATTTTTGTGTCATTATGGCCTCTTGTAGTAGAGAGTAGTTTCATTGGCAATCATACCACATCTTCTTTTTTATAGTTAGTTCATTTTTTTCTTTGTGAAGTAAAATCAAGAAAATGTCTTAAGATGCATTGACTTTATTTCAAATTATACGACAACGCGTTTAGTACGAAACCAAAGCAATTTTAAATCATAGTTTTTACTCTGATTAAAACAATCTCATTCTGATGGAGTCTTATGTGACCTCGATACTGCTATTCCTAACTTAAATAGATACCATTATTATAACCCTTTAATTTTAAATCTGGAGACCATCTGTTTTTGAAATAAAGCATGGTTAACGTTAGAAAAATAATTTAAATACTTCTTTATAAAAAAAAATACCATCAGAAAAATAGACCCATATGTTTGTATATTAGTACTAAAGGTATATACCATCATATCGCCTTTTATTAAACAATCACCTACACTAAAGAAGAACCACAAAGTAATCATTAAAATATGTATATTTTAATCATTTGTCACAAATATAGCCACTTTTATTACTTCAGCCGATGTTGTCAAAGAATATGTTATGAAAGGCATATCTGTCTGCAGCGTGAAACATCATACAGTCTTGCGGACCAGAATTACTCCCGCCAGATTCTCTGGAGCCTTAGGCCTCGTACGTCATTCTGATCAATTCTCTGTGTTTTAACCATCTCCAGTCTCCGCCAGGTACGTATCTGTCAATGTTTCGCCCTCCGATATAGATCTAGAAGTGTAAACCTTGTAGATACAATGAATATATTAATTTCAAGATTTTGATGGTGATGTGGTAAATATATATATTCATATGTTTATATAACTGTTTACTCATTTCAATGGCATGTTATGTCTTTACAGCTATAAGTGTGAAAGATAGAAATTCTTTGTCTTTCTTGTTCATATTTGGACGGCTTACTTACAACTTAACACACTATAACGTAATGTTATTAAAGTATGTTTAAGACTTATCTTATTTCGATTTCTTGGCAATCACGTTTTGAATTTGAGTATTAATTTGCGAAAATTAACAACCCATTAATTTTTTCTGCTTAAAAACAGCTTTTGATAAAGGAAATGTGATATAAATACAGCCTGCACAAAAAGCTTTTCTCAACTACTAGTACAAAGACCAATATTCCGACATTTTTCTTATTGGTTCAAACGAAGTTTTGAAAAAAATCACTAGTTCAAAAGAGATTTTACTAGTCTGGGGCTTCAGATATGCAGGGATATTTTTTATACATGTATGTTTACAGTGGCTCAAATCTCCAATTCTCTTCAATATGTTCAACTTTAAAACAAGAAAAGGAAAATCACAAATATATATGTGAAGAATACACATGATCAGTGAGAGATTTCAATATTTACATGATGATGAAAACCTTATGAAACAGTGTATTAAACTAATTTACAATATGATAAACATTTGGTGAGTTGCTATAGAAACACGAAATTTGCTATACTTTGTCAAATTTGGCCAAAATTGAATGTATTAATACGAATGAAATAGTCAGATTAGCAAGTCTTAGAAAAACTGTTTATTTTCATACAATGTGTTTAGAATATGGTCTTTTGGAACTCCGAACACACTCTCTAAATATTGACTATTTTGACAAAAATTTCAAAATTAGCCGATTTCTCAGTTACAGTCATAAAAAGTTGCACGTTAGGTTACTATCAAGTACAAAAAATGGTTGTTTGTCGACCCTTCCTATATATCTAGCATAGTACAGAAATAATCAGTTTTAATGAGGACTATATTCATGGTCCAAAATTTGCCTTTTCGCATTATTTTATCTGTTTCAAAAGATTGCAGTTTTTTACATTCATATATGACCTTACTGGGTTAGTTTTGTCATAAATCTAACTAGGCTGTCATAATACTACACATGCCAATTTTTTAAACTAGCAACGTAATTTACAATTTATATATGAATGTACTTGACCTATTTTTAATATTCTATATGTATACATACAACATTCTCATTATTTTATAAATAAGACTATTCAAAACTTATCAAAAGATAAAATACTGTTGAAATTAACACATTTCCTCCGATAAAAATTTAAAACTGGTAGCTTCTAACATCTTCTGCCTGTCCTGGCAACTCATGTTATGACAGTGTCATGATAATCAGTAAAAAGAAACCTTAAAAAAATAATTATCTATCATCAGAATCAGCACTATATTTTAGAATATACAGCTAGTCAACAAAAGAGGGGTACTGATCATGATTTCCTCTGCATTTTTCGGTGTCTTTACCTTCAGCCTACACATACATGCATATGTCTTAAAGGGAAAAAATTGCAGACAGGGACACCAAAATAGCATAAATTCAACAAAAACATAAAAATTAAAAATATATAATCATATAATATATGGTTATATGTCTGTGTTTCTATAAACTAGCCAATAGTAGGTGATCCAACAGATAAATGGAATGTACATTTTCATTGCACTTGTACATTTTTGTAAATAAATACATAATTATGATTCTGGCATTTGAACACACCTATTAGAATTTAGTATTTACAGCATATTATCTATCCATATCTATCTACCCTCCTATTAAGGAGAGGACATATTCTTAAGTGTATATAATCCAGCTTAATGTTAATTGTTTAGAAATTATAGACACAGATAGAAGTATATAATTAGATTTCAAAACCTGTGAAGTAGATTTTTTCTTTCCATGACATACATGTACAAATGAATAATGATACCATAATATCAAAGGCAACCTTTGATTGCTAGCGCATTTGATTCCTAATCATGCCAAGGATTTGTATAGCAGTACAAATCCTTGATCATGCTAATGCCACACACTGCCACAGTAATGGCAATGCAGTGGTTTTTTTTAGGGGGAGGGGGTGATGGGGTACTATCTTTAATATCTAGCAAACACTATTTTCTGTCATTGAGAATAAATTTATGCATGCCACAGTATGCAACCACAGCTAGAATAAAGTGTGATACTTTTTTTTTAAGTACCCCTTGCACCTTTTTTAAATTTCTAGTATTTCTGCTTCCAAGAAACGGCAACTTTGTATATAGTCCACCGGCGATCAGACCTAACATCTATGCAATTGAATTCTGTCAAAAACAATGATTTAAAATAGTTATTTCGTTTAATATAAGTAAAAATCATACCTGCATGGTTTGTACGCTGGCGGCCGCCAACAGAATGGTCAAACGGCTACAAATTGTCGTATGTTTAAAAATGAACCATGAAAGTTAATACAAACATATGTTTTAAATATATGTTTATGCAATTAACAAAAACATGTATGCAATATCTTGCACATGTGAGAACGGCTGAAGGCAAAGTTGTTAAACGCAGGACTTCGGGAATGTTCGGAGAGCCGACAACCTTGCTTCGGAAGTTGACACTTTTATTGTATTTAAAGGTGAAAATATAGGGCTATGTGGTATTTTTCAACATTGATATGCACTGAACTTCGAAGAGATCAAATTAAAATTCCGTACTATCCCTACCTTAACTTTAGACCTCCTAGTAATTGAATTTTAGGTGCTACCATTTTTTTCTATACTGGTAACTATTTGAAGTTTTGTCTCTACTAGATGAAACACAGAGATCAGATCTTTGAAACAGTACGCAAACAAATAAACATATCTATGAATATTGTTTATCTCCTCAAAGTAGGCATGGCTTGTGAAACAGCTTTACAAAATGCAACCTATAGGAATACCATGCAAAACTATCACTTGATTTTTCTTGACCACGTTTACCATATTTAAGTTGCATCTGTTATAATCTACATTATTCCAATAACTTGGAGATAGTTTGTTCTTTTCTACATGCATTAACTTTAACTAATTATTGTAGTGTACAGGCTAGGTGGTAAGTTCTTGGATTTGGACCAGTAGCCTGACACAATTTACATTTACTGATTGGTATCCAACAGAACCAAGTACCGGGACAGGAGAAAATTGCGTTCGCATGTGGTCCATATGGATGGATACTAACTGTGGCAGAAATTTCAGATTCATTTGTGAAAAAAGTAAGTTTTTATTTATTTTGTAGTCATTTTATCCTGAAACATGCAACGCTTTAAAAATGTGTGAACGTGGGTAAATAATTTCTATGACATCTAAGATAAGGAAACGTGCATCTCTTTAAAATCTGTAGTCGATGCTTAATCAATGTTTCACAATGTTTGATAATAATAAATGCAAAAGAATTTTTTTTTTAAACTTATTCAAAGGAGGATCGTCTAACATATACCCGTCCGTAACATCTAAGATAACTCGCAGAGTTCGGTTTGATTTGTGTTTTGTATACCATTGTTTGTCTCTTGTTTTTTAATTTTTTTTTCATCCCGTTATCAGTTCATTTTCGAATTATGATTTAATATGAGACTTTGGTATCATTTTCGTCGCTTTATTTAGCCAACATGTTAATGGTTCTCGAAAAGAACTTGCAAAATAAATTATCACCACATTATGTTTCAAAGAATGTATAAATGAGGTTTTGATTACTTTTTGTCAAATATTCAGAATCGTCTGGTATTATCCATGTAGTGCTGTTAAATTTCTTACCCTCTTATCCTATCTTTCATTTTTATAGTTGTATTACTTACAACTTAAAAAGCAATGTTCAAGTGTTAATATTAAATGTATGAGAAATGAAGAGAAACATTTCTTGACCAATTTTTAAATGACTTATACACAAGTTATATCTATAGAAAAAGGACATGGATCTTTCATAAGTTTCTGCGTTTTTAGACCTGTTTTATATAAACTATCAATGTATAAAAGACTTTAAAACAGTAGTCAACATAATCAACACTGATTATTATCTATAATGTATAAACTTTTATCAGCTCTTAAAAGTTGAAATCTGACTTTCGGGTTTTAATATATTTTGGCACCTACATTTGTAGCAAGACTGAAAAATATACATGGATATTGTTAAATGTTAATTGTTGTGCGTCTGATGTTTTGCATAGGTAACCTTTGTACTATTACTACAACTTGGTCACTCTCTTATGTCAGAATGCTTAATGTACCAAGTCAGGAATATAACAGTTGTTGTCCAATCATTTGATGTGGGTTTTTTAATTTTATTTTGCTATTTGATTTGGTTCTTTCCGTTTTTAATTTCCGTGGAAGTCAGTATTTTTGTGATTTTACTCTTTTACATAATGTTTTTTTTTTTTTAGTTTTGTTAATGCTTTTAGTTACCTTTATTTTATTTTTTTTTTACATTTTTCTTATATGTTTCTTTCCTTAAATTTATTAAATTCTAATCGTTCAATACATTTTTATTTCAGGGTTTAGTAATTGAATTGGAAAAGATAAGGCCTAGCATCAAACATATTTTGAATGTCATTAAATCAGTTGTGATGTCAGGAAAAAAGTAATGCATATTTTTTAACCTTGCTGTTTGTTTTTGTGTTGTTGTTTGCGTTGAATGAAGAGTCATAAGTAATGTTATCATCATTACATTCATGAAATCCGACCATTATTTTTACATGAGCAATGGTAAAGATTAAACAATTTTCTATTACTACGATTGATGCATATAGTTCTGTCAGGTCTAGTGAACTACAGTTGGATGGCTAGATTAATTGCAAACACTTGAACCTCGTTTCATTTTACGGTTTGAAATTATATTTCAAATTATCAAAGCCATGTACTGGGGTTCACCTGTTTCCAAAGAAGGTTATGTATAGGGTGTTTACTTTTAGTTTCCTATGTTTTTTGGGGGGAGTGGTATTATTTTAGTTTCATTCGAATACAATAAGGAAAACTTTATTGATTAAGTATCATTTATGTTACATATAATGATTACAAATAGACGTATGAACTGAAAAAAAATAATGATCAAGCTTATAGTCAGATGGATTTAACAAATAGCAGATGCGTTCTTTATGTCGTGTGTCTTAACACGTTATCCACCATTTTGCTCTATACTGAATATATTAGGCTCATAAACATGTCGTTAACAAATTCATGTTACCCGTTTGACAGTATTATTTCTGTTCAAAGTAGCAACTTTTACTGCTTAAGACGTTGTTCATAGAAGTAGCATCCGTTTTTTTTCAATTTGCACATCATTCGTCTACTTATGTTCTAACAGTTCATGCAGTTATTTGAATAAAAAAAGTGCTTAGTTTGTCTTGTTTACTTTTATAAGGATTGTATTTCTTAGTTCAAGATTTTTTTGTGATAATAGAACGAATTATAAAACAATCCTGTGAAAACCACAACAATTTAAGGTTCAAACAATTAGAACCGACAAGAAGTGGGAACAGAAGCGTCCAAAAGTTACACATTACAATAAAAGTACATATCAGCTGTTACCATTTCAAAATGTACATAGTTGCGTTACCTAAACCAGACAATGGGAAACGAAGAAGTGAGATGGAAAAGACGATAGGCACTCTTTCTTTAAGTAATGCAGACATGGGTATTAAAAAGATGACGCTTTTGACTCTAATTGGTGTACTTTTAGCTAGAGGAAATAGGAGTACTATAATTGCAAAAAATCATGAATTAAAAGGAACGGGGTGTATAACTTTAGACCCAAAATATTAAATTGATACAAACCCACAGGAGAAAAATGTGTTTCATGATGTCTATTACCCCAGTAATAACATCGTCAACATAAAAGAAGTAAAATTCTGGTGTCGAAAATGGTGGAATAAACCTTGAATTATAGCTTAAAAGACTCTCATTTGTATGATATCGGATATGTTCCTTACGTCGTAACTACAATCCCCTTCCCTTTCATGAGTGTGACCTACCGAATTAGACTATTTACCGGATTTGTTATCACATAAGCAACACGACGGATGCCACATGTGGAGCAGGATCTGCTTACCCTTCCGGAGCACATGAGATCACCCCTAGTTTTTGGTGGGGTTCGTGTTGTTTATTCTTTAGCTTTCTATGTTGTGTCATGTTTACTATTGTTTGTCTGTTTGTCTTTTTCATTTATAGCCCTGGCGTTGTCAGCTTATTTTCGATTTATGAGTATGACTGTCCATTTCGTATCTTTCGTCCCTCTTTTGTATGACAGTCGCTTGCAATTCCATTAAATTGACAACAATGTATTAACCTATACTGGTTTACCTTGATAAATTGTTATTTGGATGGAGAGTTGTCTCATTGGTACTCACACCACATCTTCGTATATCTATGAACAAAACAAACAAAATGTTGTAATAATTAGTTGCCATCTAATGTATTTATTGAAAATGTATCATTAAAAGTCTTATAACAGCACGAGAATGTGATGTCGTGTCATCAGACTTATAATGTGGCACTGCAATTGTGATAACATATACATACATATATGATCACTTAGATATATGTGGTATGAGTGCCAATGAGAAAACTATCCATCCAAATAACAATTTATAAAAGTACACCATTATAGGTCAATGTACTGCCATGAACACGGAGCCTTGGCTCATTTCGAACAACAAGCTATAAAGGGCCCCAAAATTACAAGTGTAAAACCATTCAAACGGGAAAACCAACGGTCTGATCTATATATAAAAAAAAAATAAGGAGAAACAAGAAAAACATATAAATTACATAAACAAACGACAACTACTACACATGTTTATATTATTGTATATCAAGATATATTTAGTTATGGTTTGTCTAAAATACCAATTCAATAATACCAGTCAAAACTTTTTTTTAAAGTTTTATAATTTTATGTCATCATGAAAATATTAAGATTACATTTATTAAAAGGATAAATGAGTTTACTTGGATCTTATCTAAAAAATAACATACCCTTTTGCACATTATTATAAAAATAAGGGTATGATAACCTGTTATTATGAGACCTATACCAATCTTAAGAAGAAAAAAAAATAAAGAAATAGTAATGTGTTGTATTGGAATGCTTGACTTAATAGTTAAATAGTTGTTCATAGTCGACTACGTTAATTGCATTATAAACAGCCACAAAAAATGGACAGAGTAAACAATTTAATGTTCACAACATGAAAAGGAACTGAAGGACCCAAGAACCATGGCCATACCAAACAGATATTATTATGAACCAACGATTTCGAAAAGATGTTAAACATATTCGATAGGGAAGCAATGCTTTGGGGAAAATAGTGGATTGATTAATTGATTGTAACAGTTGTTTTCTTGTCTACGTCCAGTTAAAAAATATTTATAATGTTCAAGACGAAAACAAATACAAAATTAAAAACCAATTCTTCAGTGAACAATTTAAGGTGTTTTTACTTCGATAATAAGAATGATATTTAAAAAAAAAATGGTGTTGGAAAATGTCACTCCTGGTTGATGAAATTTGTTACTTCAAATAAATTAAGAAAAAAATTATAGGTACTTTATCATAGGATTAGTCTGAAATAGGCGTTTCCGGTTGACCTTATAAATGATGAAATGTCTACAACCAAATGCGGAAGGCTTAATTGTTTTATAATGAACCAGTACAAATTTTTAGCCAAGGTCAAAATCTAGAACGTCAAATTGGCCTTTGATATTGACCTCAATTTCAAAGTCATAGGTCAGTGATCTCAAATCGAAAGAACCCAGATCAATCACGTGTATGGTTGTGGAGTACTACTGATTTAAAATACATAAGGGGAGAAAATTCCTATCCACTGTCCCAGGTTATGGGGAGGGTTGGGATCCCGCTAACATGTTTAACCCCGCCACATTATTTATGTATGTGCATGCCTGTCCCAAGTCAGGAGCCTGTAATTTAGTGGTTGTCGTTTGTTTATGTGTTACATTATTGTTTTTCTTTCATTTTCTTATATAAATAAGGCCGTTAGTTTTCTAGTTTGAATTGTTTTACTTTGTCATATCGGGGCCTTTTATAGCTGACTATTCGGTATGGGCTTTGCTTATTGTGTCTGTGTCATTATGGTCTCTTGTGGACAGTTGTCTCATTGGCAATCATACCAAATCTTCTTTTTTATATCCTGTAAGGGTTGACCAAAACACTTTGACTTAAATGGGTTGAAGTTGCGCCCTATTGTTAACAGTTATTTATCGAACACATCATATCATTAATTTTGACTGTTTCTTTTAAATAAAGATACATGTATCAAGCAAAACATAAAAGTCATAGCATGACCCTGACCTTTGACCTTGACCTCAATTTCCTAAAAATGGATAAAGGACTTCATATCTAAAGACTTTAGGGCTCTATGACTTATAATGTATGAATATATTCAACATTTAACCTATGTTAAATTTTCACAGGGAAATAACTCATCCAATCACATCAGTTGAATTCACCAAAACATTCTTAAGAATACAAAAACAATTTGGTGAAAACAGTTTGTTAAAATCTGTTACGGTTTTAGAGAAATTAAGATAACAAGAAAAGGGAGGCGCGGGGAGATAACTCCTATAAAAATAAGTGTTCAGTTACACAGGGTGAGTTTTAAAATCCTGATCACCGTACCACATCATTGGCCAAAAAATCCTTTCGATATGTTGTCAAACAAAAAAGCATCTAAGACTGCAGAAAAAAAAACCAAAAACCAATTCTTCAGAGAACAAGTGAAGGTCCTTCTACCTCTATAATAAGAATGCAATTTAAAAAACGGTGTTGGTAAATATCACTCCTGGTTCATGTTAATTGTAACTTCAAACTAATGTAATAAAAAAAGATACAATCGTAGGTACTTTTTCATATGAATAGTCTGAAATAGGCTACTTCCGGTTAAAATACGGTCATTTCCGGTTGACCTGGTACATGATGAAATGTCTACAACCAAATGCAGAAGCTTTATTGTTTTATAATGAACCAGTAAGAATCTTTAGCAAAGGTGAAAATCTAGAACGTCAAATGGACCTTTGACTTCAATTTCAAGGTCATAGGTCAGTGATCTCATATCAAAAGAACCCAGGTCAATCACGTGTATGGTTGTGGAGTAATACTAATTTCAAATATATAAGGGTAAAAAACTCCTAAAAGGGTTGACCAAAACACTTCGACTTAAATTGGTTGAAGTAGAGCCCTAACAGTTATTTGGCAAACCCATCATATCATTAACTGTTGCGGTTTCTTTTGAATAAAGATAACAAGCAAAATTCAAAATTTACAACATAACCTTTGTACTTTGACCTTGACCTCAATTTCCTCCAAATATACCAAGGACTCCATATCAAAAGACTTTAGGCCTCTACGATTTATAATGTAGGAATTTATCCAACATGTAACCAATCTTAAATTTTCGAAAGGAAATACCTCCCATAAGATGTCATTCAATCACTCAAGTTAAAGTTAACCAAACCATTCTCAAGAGTAGACGAACAATTTGATGAAAAAAAAATCCTTTTGAAAACTGTTTATTATTTGAAGTAAATATTTGGTACATAAAGGCATCTACAAAGCATCTAACTGTTTCAATCGAACTGATTAATTGATATCTTTAAAGAATGGAAATAAAATTAAATTCAAGATATTCATTTTCACTGTTAATCATCTTCGACTTCAAATGAGTCGTCGAATTAGACTCAAGACATTTAAATATATATTTCTAATCAGTTGTGACATATTACAGTATCTTTGCAATACACAATAAGTTTTGCCTCGCCCTGATCTTACATAGATGGAACTAATGAATAAACCTCGAAGACAATAGTACACAAAACATCTTTATTTTAATGTCACAATATCCATTATGTATGATGACTAAGAATTTGTCGAAGAAGAAGAATTATGCGTAAATCAATTGTTTAATTGATTCAAACAACGAAAATACTTATTGAACATGTCAAGAGTGAAATTGAACGGTATTGAATAGAGGGTTGCTACTCACAAGGAAGCTATTAAACCAATAGTTCCAAATGGTGAAGTTGAAATCATCACTTTGTAAATTTTACGGACGCCATCACGAGTAGATTGACCGTTATGGAATATCCGTTTCACAGCTAATTTCGGATATGTTCCTCACGTCCTAACTATAAATCCCCTTCCCTTTCATGAATGTGGATCAGGATCTGCTTACCCTTCCGGAACACCTGAGATCACTCTTAGTTTTTGGTGGGGTTCGTGTTGCTTATTCTTTAGTTTTCTATGTTGTGTCATTTGTAATATTGTTTGTCTGTTTGTCTTTTTCATTTTTAGCCATGGTGTTGTCAGTTTATTTTCGATTTATGAGTTTGAGTGTCCCTCTGTAACTTTCATTCCTCTTTTTTGGACTAGTATCATAGTCCCAAAATGAACTGAAAAACAATAACAAAGAAAAAGAATGAGTTTAATACATTCATTTCTCACAAATGTAGCCATGAAGATAATGATTACAAGTTTCGTCGATAATGCCGTGTCCAAATCCGTGGTAAAACAGCATGCAGTCTTGTTCACTAGAATAACTGCCGTTCGGTTGACCAGAAGCAAAAGCTTTGTACGTCATCTTGGTCATTTTTCCGTTTTTCAACCACCTCCAGTCTCCCCCAGGGGCGTATCTGTTTATGTTCCGACCTCCAATATAGAAGCTTATCCCTTTAAGACAAAATCATCATACAAATTAAAATTTTAAAATTCTTACTTTGCTATGTGTAGTAGAATAACATAAATATAAATATGAATATTTAGATTCATCAGTTATGCTATTTACAATCTTTAAAATTGTTGGGATAAACAAAACTATATTGTATACGCGATTTCGAGTATAAAAATGTAATTTTCATCACATCATTCATATTTTGTCGCAGGGGGTTGGGAAATCTTGTGTTACAGGTCTTCAGGTTACAAGCGACATTGCCAATCATCTATAACTAATACTTAATGTGTGCTACATTGTATACTCAATGTGTTCTATATACCATATGTCGTTTCGATGTTTTGATCAAGCAAAACAAGGAACTAAATAAGTAACAGAAATAAAAAAAAAAAAAAAAAAAAACAATGCCTGCCAGTGACTTAGAGATGTGCATACTATTTCATCATTATTTGCGATCCTATGGAAAAATCAATATTCTTGGCAGATGCATAATTGACGGTTTGAACTAATTATAATGTATTTTCCGTATGCAAGCGACATTAGCGTGATCCTCTCGTAAAAATCCAGTGAATGCAAAACGAATTGTTCTGTCATTAAAATAAACTATTAGCTAATGGAACATGTTATACACGTGCTCAATATCCATGCTTCTTTGTTGATTCTTTACTATAAATTGACAATCGGTAACTACGGCTTCAAAACATGACAATTGATTAGCTGCCATATTTTCACATTATAACAGGCAGAGAAAACAAAAATTGACGATAATACGATATAATTACAGTAGATGTATGTTTCATTAAAATATTTTATTCCGATTGGCTACACTGCAATATCGGGTTATTTCTTAATCAACTTCATTACACAATAAAATGTATCATTCATGATAAAATGAGGTCTTACAATAAAGTGCACATGTAAATTAAATAAAACCTTGATAAAAATCGTGTGTATTATAATGTAATTATAAGTATTGAATGCTTCTTTTTGTAACTTCATATGGTTGTAAAAGCGTTGACCGTGTGCACATTTTAATAATGAAGCGCTTCCACGCTTCATACAGAATGTACTTCGGTCAACGCTTTTACACCCAATAAAGTTACAATAAGAAGCATTCAATTTTACGCATGCATCGGTTCAAGAATTGAATAAACATTATTTTTCACCAGTCACTCGTTTCATATGACTTTAATATACCTTTATGCATTTGTTGAAGTTCGTACTTCATCAGCAAGGCCTCTTCCAAAGTCTCAAAATTGGCAAGGTATGCACCACGGTGTAAACATAATGCCTTTTAAAAAAAGATTGTTATTTTTTTGTTATGCATTAATTGATGAAACATACGAGTATCTGATTATAAGT
Source organism: Mytilus galloprovincialis (assembly GCF_965363235.1). Classification (NCBI taxonomy): domain Eukaryota; kingdom Metazoa; phylum Mollusca; class Bivalvia; order Mytilida; family Mytilidae; genus Mytilus; species Mytilus galloprovincialis. Next base: position 39,184,508 of record NC_134851.1, on the reverse strand, counting down.
GAAAGTTGGAGTGACTGTCATAATCATAGTGCACTATATACATGTATCATATATCATATATCATATATCATTTAAATGAAATACTTATTTCTTGTTTTTACTTTTAAACGAATTATAGTAAAGCAGTTTATCGTAAATAAATGTGCGTTCGAAATACAATTACACCGTACAGTGATCTTAAGTTGTTAATGTCTGTCATTTTTTGTCTCTTGTGGAGAGATGTCTCATTGGCAATCATACCACATCTTCTTTTTTACGCGTTTTACTTGTAATCTAAACGAGAAATAGATGATTTAACTAAAAATACTAGATCCAACAATGTGATAGAAAATTATGATCAACCCAAAAAGGATCAGTGATATAAAAGTTTAATGTTCCAATGATTACAATATTCAAATTGTAGGTCCATATTGTGGTTTGAAAGCTTTATATTGAAAATTGCGTATTCATCCTGTTTTGTAAACTTTGGTTCCATAGAAAGATTTTAATTGAAATAAATAAAATTTTAATAGAACGAAACACTTATATGAAGGCATTGAATATTCCAACATAATTTCTGTCTTGATTGAAAATGTAATATGTATACATTTCCTTTAGGTTTAAGACTAAAATGATGCAAACTCATTCAAAATCACTTGAGGCTTAACGTGCATGTTGTCTTCTCTATGGTCGGGTTGTTGCCTCTTTGACAAATTCCCTATTTTCATTCTCAATTTTATTTTACGTATATGTGTGAATAGTGTATTTGAGATTTAATTCCTGACAATTACTATTTGACATGACAAAAGCAACTTACAAATGCTCTATCTGCCGTCGTCGTCTCCCTGCTTATAAAGTAACAACCATCCCCTATTTTCCGAAATGGGTATCTGCATTTTTCTGATAAAAAAAATCAAAATAATGAAGACAAGCTTTGAATTGATTTGATTTTATCAACATAAAACAACAAACCAATTCCTGAATCAGTTTGTTCAAAAGGAATTTTCATGGTTACTGAAATTGATTGAGGCTATATAAGCGTCACTCAGCATTTCGTTTTTAAGTCTTATTATTTACTAATTTTTTAAGCTTTGTTAAATTCTTCTTTATTTAACATCAACTTGTTGATATGCTGAAGTGATTTCTTATCTTTGTATTGTAAAGTGAGACGCGAAAAAGTCAGATTGACGAAATTTGAAAGACAACGTCATCCTGTGTGTGCATGGGTAGACGGAGGTTGTCACGGCACTTAATTTAATTATCGAATCCTTCCTGAATTCGAGCAATTATGTGTATTTGAAACATTCAGAATCATATAGTTTAACAAACACATGTCCATCCCTATCCACAACCAAGACTACACATCCACATACAATTAATGGCTCATACATTAACGTATAGTCATTTAACAAGAAATATTTCCTAATCGTTAAAGAGTAAATTTTGTTTAATCTACCATGTTTTAGCGGTAATATGTGTGGGGGTTAAATGGATTAATAGCATCAACAACATACATGTACATAGAATAAAACAAAAAAAACAAAACTGGCACAATATTTGGAATGCAACTATTTACTTTAAACATTTCAAAGGGCGAATTCACATATATAAATAAGCAATGTACATGTCGAGAAAACAAAAATAAACATACCTGCATGGGTTCCTGTAATCATGAAGTCACTATAAAGGATAAATACACAAAACGTAAGAGCAAACATATTCAGCATGGTTAGAGGAATGATGTATGGATAATAAAAAATAAAGAATCGTGACAAGAACTTATATTATTTAGCTCTAATTTCATTTGATGTCAACGTTACAACAGATGTTCTATTTTGGTGTATCAATTTACAATGCAAAAACAATTGATACACGTTTACAACGTGCCTAAAAATTCCACTGATATTCAATATAAAATACAGATCAAGACGTACAGTATATTTCGTACATGTAATTTGTTCTCGAAGAACGTTTGAATAGGTTCTTTTTCAGTTATAATTAGTTGTGTTCATATATTTAATTAACTTTCTGCTATCTAATTGTTCAAGTTTTTAGGAATACTAACTTTCGTCCAATGCCCTTAAAAGCAGTGGAAAGGATTTAATAAAAACCTAAAGTCACACTGATGCTCTCATAAAAGAAAGACACGAATGAACGATTGTTAAAGCAAGATATGTGGATATGATCAGATATTTTGTATTTTTATTAATATAAGTTAGCACTTGTCAGTATAATATAGTGGTCATCCTGCTTGTTACTGTGTTGCGCAGGTTTTTATTGTGTTTTTTTTTTTTATTTCAACGACATGATGTCTTAATATCTAGATAAGAGGAGGATGGATTTTTAACGTAAAATTGCCAATTGTATTGTTGTGCCCGTAAAACGTTAGGCTATCAGTACCATTAGTTAACAATTTTTGATTTTTTTTTGTCTTATTTTAGGTTGTGTGTAAAGTAAAGGGATGTAAAATCCGATGTAGGGTTATTACCATGAGCTTTTTAAGTTAATGAAGCCTTTAAGAAGTCTATGGATGGCTTGTTGTAAATTTTATCCCAATCAAATGTCACAACATTTTTAAGGGTAGTTTTAAAAAGGTTAATGAATCTAATTCATAGCATTACCTTTATAAAAAAAATTAAACCTGAACGCCAATCCAAATGTTACAGGCTCTAATGTTCTTTAAGACGTTGTCAGGCTTTAAAATTATTGCGACTTATATTCTAACATGTTTTTATTTTATCTGTTGTTTAATCAGCTACCAATTTCGTTTTTTATTTGGTTCTAGTATCGAACATAGTAGGGTTCTCTTCACAATTCAAATTACTCGGCCATACACAGACCATAGATAAACGCTTGAACCCTGCCGTTGTTCTATAGTACAGACAGCTTGACTCCAAATTTAAAGATATGTCTATTGAACGAAAAGGAATCTGACATAGTCATGACAGTGTCATCATTAAATCGTTTGAAATTAACGACTGAAGCAAAACTCCTTGCATTGCAAGTGAGCCCTGATCATAACGATTACACAGGTATTGCGCGAACTCCCATAGTCACGTGTCGAATTTCAGTGATTGTCGTTTATTTCTGTCATCTAGTATTTTATATGATAATTTCTATGAATTAACTGTTTGCCAAAGTATTATTATTATTCGAAATACTAAGGATATTCTTATCTCAGGCATAGATTTCCTTAGCCGTATTTGGCATAACTTTTTGGAATGTTGGGTCGTTAATGCTCTTCGACTTTATACTGGTTTGGCTTAATTACTATTTCGATCTGAGCGTCACTGATGAATGTTATGTAGACTTAACGCGCATCTGGCGTAACAAATTATAAGCCTGGTACCTTTGATAACTATGGTTTATCATTCTAAGGATATTTGGAAAAGCGCTCAGGCTGCTTCCTGAACTAATATTGAGAATAACAACCATGAAAATCTCGAACATCAAGTCTGACTTTTAATATTACCTTTCAATAGTCAGTGTATATGGTTCTCATTCATACGCATAAAAATGTGGAGTAAGCGTCAATACATTACACCTTATATTTAATATACTACAAAAAAAAGAAAACAAAACAAAAAACCAAAACTATGAACCACATAAAAAAAATGCAACACAAAAGCAATGAAAAAACAATCACCTCAATTATATGCTCGGAAATCAATAAAAGTAGGGACAGTTTTATTTCTGTTCGCACTCACTTGTAATTTGTGCTGTTGGTTAGATACAAATGATTACAGCGAACCAGTACCAAGATGTTCCGTAATGCATTGGCGGATCGAGGTTGGTTCCTGGAGAAGAATTCCCCCTTTGTTGGACGATCAATGCAAATCCTGGGTTGAGAACTTCCCTTTTGAAAATGACTCGACTGAAGTCGTTACGCTGCTGATGAGAACCCAATGATAGCAGCAAACTGGTACCCATTTATTCGGAGCTGCTTTTCTGCAGTCTTTGTACTACTGGTTAAAACCTGATAATACCTGCAAACTGGTACCCAGTTGTCTGAAGTCGTTGCGATGCTAGTTAGAACCATATGAAAGCAGCGAAACAACATCTTGTTGTTCGGTACTGCTTATCTGATGTCTTATCTTTACAATTGTCCTTGTATTTGATATCCGGTCAAGTTGCTTCGGTTTTTTGAACATTATATAATTCAAAGTTATTGTATTTTGTATATATATTCATGTATGTGTGTGGTACCCAGTTCTTCGGTACTGCTTGAAAGGGGTCGTCGGATAGGTGTTTTTAGGTTGGTGGTGTGGACATATGAGAGATAGACTGTCCGATCGATATGCGTAGGTTTATATTTGGATGCCTGTTTTTATGACATTTGGTTGTTGTCCAACTGATGTATACCAAATACGTTATTGTTTAAATATAACTTTTGTATTCATAGATGCAATTTTTCTTAAGCTTAGCAACTGTGTAAGATTTCAACTTTGTTCTAGTAAATCACGTTATTATTTAAACAAATATGGACGAATAATCGTTTTTTTTTTATGTGTGGTCAGGTAAGAAATAATCCCATATATAATTTGTGTCGGATTTATAAATTTATGTATTCTATGTTATTGGATCTTTAAATTAATGTTGAAGTGGGATGGATAAATGCATGCCTAATCTGTATTTGGTTCAAACAACTGTGTGAAACTATTTGTTTCATACGACGTGCACACATTCTTTTGTTGGTTTTTACATGTAGATTTTATGAATTTATGATAATGCAAATCACTCGATTCCTACATTTTTGGAAGTATTAAAACTTGTAATGCTCATGGTGAAATTATATGACAATTGAATCTGTGCTATACTTTCTACTTTTTATTAACTAACATGTCTAAATAAGCGAGAGAAAAAAGCTACAGCAAAGTAACATGATTTAAATTTCGAAAGGCAAAAATATGTTTGATAAATGTTACATTTTCATTACCATATTTGAGCATGGTCTGAAAATGGGATTTCATTCGAAAACTGTCGGCCACCTCGCAGCTTTTAAGATTTTGAAATCGTTCCAAGTAAACTAAATGCTATCGTACATTTATCATTTATATAAGTCTGTTTTTATAATGAAAACTCTAAACACAATGTCCCGTCTACAATAATTAAATTCGTAAACTTCAATATCATGATCATGCTATTTGTGTTTGTCTGAGTATAACAATTTGCTTACAAAAAAATGCATGGTACAAATGAACACTTTTACATCTGTAAACTGCCATACTATGTACATCCTCTGAAGTGTGTAATCTAAAACAGAGGATAGACCACAGTTGAAAACAGGAGCTGTGAGTTGAGTTGCAACCACCCACGAACTATGTACCTTCCATGCTGAAATAAAAAAAACAATAAATAGTCTTGCTGCAATATATTGTGCTCATAACATCAATACTCAATATTTTCAATTATCTAATTTATGTACATATACAAATGAAGTTAACAAAACAGATGATTTGCGATTTTCAGTGACTGACGTACACATTTATTTGAAAGAACTGAACAATAGGTTAATAATATTAGGATGTCCCTCAACTGGGAACAAAAATGAAAAAAAGAGATTATTTAAAACAACAAAAAAGGTGAATTTGTTTTCCGATTTAGCTTAAATGTTAAAATGTTGGTAACTAGGTCAGCTGTTTTTCTGTAGAAGTGTTGAAAAATATTTTTTTCGATAATAATAATAATAATAATAATAATAATAATAATAATAATAATAGTAATAATAATAATAATAATAATAATAATAATAATAATAATAATAATAATAATAATAATAATAATAATAATAATAATAATAATAATAATAATAATAATAATATAGGGTTATTGCATGAATATTGGGGAATATTGTACCGAGTTGAATTTTATATTGCACGAGCTTGCGAGTGCAATCACTATAAAAGTCAAAAAGTCTGAAAAGACCAGTTTTTGTCTGAATTTGCATGAACTTTTACTCGACATTCTTTATTTGTCTGAATAATTATTAAAAGTTCTTGACATAGTATGAATTTGTCTTATAAGTTCTTGATTTTTTTTTGACATGTGTCTTGACAGTATGAATATTGTCTAAAAATTTCTCGACACTTCCTGTATCATCTGATAAGAGTCTCGATTAGTCTCGACCAATTCTTGACAGTCTTAAATTTGTCTCGATCAGTCTTGACATAGACTTGTTCTGCACTGTTTATAACTTTCTTTTGCTGTTATATACTCCTTTTTATTTTGACTAAACTAAACGTTGAACAATCTAGAATAAATTCTGTATAGCAAGATACCCTTAGGGTGCAACTTAGTTGGAACACTCTGAATAATCCTCCATGTCATTTATTTTGATTTATTTTTATAAAATGTTTAATTAATTTTTTTTTATCACTTGGAATATATGTCAAAGTTACTGACAAGCAGCATTTAGATTTAAACTGTTCGCAAAACTGCCGTTCAAATTTGTAATGCTTACTTAGGTGACTTGAGGCAGTTTTAAATGTGACCATGTGTCTATTTTGGACCCCACAATTCATCTTTTGTGTTTGTGTAGTTAAAAAAGGGGGGCTTTCGTTTGGGTCAAATAATTTGTTCCCATATTGGTTCAAAAACCCTATTCATCTTTTTACAACAATTAAAAACATTTTTTTTTCAAATTTGAGTTGAATTTCATTATTTTCTATCAACATCTTTGGGAATTATTTAATTCATTTTGATGTTAAAATAATTAACTTCATAATTTTGCTGACATTCATTTTCATCTATCAACAAACTTTTTTAATTGTAGTAGCATGGTCGGTTAACTGATAAGTTGTAAGGCTGATTACAGGTAAAGCAGTAATTTTACATTTGACAGTTGTGTGTATCCTTGGGTGTGGAATACCTTAATTGTATAGGGGACATCCTGTCCACGTATAATACTTAATATATATTCCAACAGATGACATTACTATTTATAAAAACAACATTGGGGTACAATAATTATTTACTATATTAACATTGTATATTATGAATATAGAATGAACTATGTTTACAGTTTGATTGGTTTTAACCATTTGGTAATTATTCATAAGATTAAGGAATCAAAATTTGTAATTATTAAAAAACCCAAATATTTAAATTGTTTTATATATATCAACATATCCCCATTTGTATTGTAAATACTTTAGATTTCAAAGCCATACATGTATTTGCATTTGTAAAAATATTTATTTACCCAAATTTTCAATTATTTTGCATGCCAAACTTTTATTTTTGTTGTAAGGGAACATATATTTATTCTTTCGAGCTTCCCCCAGGCATGCTTGGGGGATGCTTGGAGCCTTTTAGAAAAGCTTATTTCATTAAAACACCATTAAAACCCCATAAATGTCAATCAGATTGAGAATCCACGCTGAGTTCAATCAGTAAAAAGCTCATATGAGCCTGTAAAAGATGCTTGTTTATAAATGTGATGTTTAAAAATATATTGGCAATACGTCTTTATTCTGTGTAGTTATTAATATTTTGCAGACATTTCAATGTCTTGGTAAAATGCCTTTTTCAACTTTCTGGATTAATTTACACTGCAAGCTATCAAACTGTGCAATACATTTGGGGGGGGGATATAAAAGAAAACTTTCGATATGTATATGAAATTAAGAAAATTAAATCTATATATTAACTTTATTTAAACCGAATAACAGTTAACATAATTATTCTGTTTTCAATTCTACAACATTTAATGTCCCATGGAATGATGTGCATTTATATTGAGCTTTAATATATATAGGGCAAATAAACTGGTCTTATGAGCTTTTTAGAGAGCATTTGTAAATCTTTATTAGAATATATCGCCATGCATGTTCTATGATATAGCATTTAGCACTTTTTCTTGAATGTATTAAAGTGTACTATGAGTGAACTCTTACCACCGGAATTGTGGTTAATTGTATTTCGGTATTTGGAAGTAGAAGATTTAGTGCGACTTCGTCAAGTTTGTATTTTTTTTAAAAGTGTAACATTAAATCAACATACACTGGGATCTTTTCATTTGAGTAACATTCACATTACGGACATTGATTTGATTAATATTACAGAATCTGTTTACAGATTTTTGGACTTTGATATATTTCATTGTACATCTATAAATGGATCCTTTGCTAATGAAACAGGATTTTGTGAAAAATTCAAGAAACTAGTAAGTCTTAATATAGGCCATACTTCAGTTACTGACACTATTCTAATAAAACTTCTGGATTCTGCAATAAATTTACAATCATTGTACATAAATGATTGCTTGAATATCACTAATAGGTCTTGTTTACAAATATCATCCTTGAAATATTTGCGCAAACTGGTTATTGGATCCATAAACAACTTGATAACAAATGTAGGAATTTTGCAAATAGCAAATGGGTGTAGATTTTTAAGTATGTTAGACATATCAAATGGAATTATTATTTCTGGTGAGGACTTCATAGCAATTCTTTCATACCTGTTGAATCTTGAATACTTTGATGCATCATACTCTGTTATTTCTGATGATGTCCTTATTAATTCTTACAAGACACTGGCAAAATTGACAAACATTAGAATTATTATTTTGTGTTACACACTTGTTACTTCCAATGGAAAAAACTATATAGAAAATAAAATACAGAATGTCAAAGTTCTTATAGATCCGAATACACTTGGGTAAATAATGGATAGTGTATCAAGTGACGATGAAATTGACTGGATGTTCGATATATCTAACCAAACGCCAGTCAAGCAGTTGGAGGAAGCTACTTCTACAGAAAAATCAACCCCATCTGCTTGGATTTTATCTAGGTCTGGTAATACACCAGACACACCATATAATCTTAAATCAAACACTGTATCATCGCTCAAAGATCAGCGAACTGAACCTGGAAAACGTGGGAGAAAATCGCTAACTTCAATGTTTCCAAATATCGTACCAACTGCAAAAGATTTCATTGAAGAACATGGTTACCAGGCAGATTCGCGTAGACGTTGTGATACAGCCCGATCTTCCGGTGTTACATTAGATCAGATAAAAAATAAACTTGTGGATAAGATTCCAGGTTTAAAGGAAAGAGGAATCCACAAAACCACAGTTCATCATATGTTAGCTCCCCCAGATAAAAGATTAAAATCATCATCGACAGTTTATAAACAAGAGATAGATGCTAAGCTGTGTAGTAAACAAAACAATATTAGAAAGGAAGATGCGAATTCTCACTTTTATTCAACCCGTGTGAAATACTCGATGGAATTTGCTTCAAAGTACTCAAATGACTGTGTTTTATTATCTTGTGACAATAAAAATAAAATTCATATAGGAACACTTGCAGTAAGTAGATATCATCAGCTACGTCGGTTTTATCCTTCTGGTGACAGGCCAGATTTTCCTGACCATGATTTTCCTTTTCCAGGATATTTAATAACACCATGTGGATATATGTTATTATGTTCAAAATCTTCTGAACAAAACATACAAAATAAATGCCAAGATGAACTGAACAGGGAGCACTATCCCATTTACCGCACCGGACCACTAACTGTAGTGAATAGGGTTTCTCAGTTTCACAAGTCAACTGTTGAAAGTCATACAAATGATCTTATTCCGATTTTAAAAGAACAGTTTTCTTTGGGTAAATCTATATGCATTATCATAAGTGATAATGGCCCAGACTGGACAATGCACTCTTTAACTAATATTTATTTTATGTATAGACTTTGGAAACTTAGTAAATTAGATGCACTAGTATTGAACAGTTACTGTCCTGGTCAATCTGCTTACAATCCAATAGAACATGCATGGTCACCATTTTCTGATGCTCTTGCTGGTGTGATTCTCCCACCAAACATACATGGTGAAGAAAAGGCTCCATGTCAACAAAAGCTTTCTAAAGAGGAGAAGACTCAAAAAGAAGCAGTTGTTTTTGACACTGCAATGAGACGCCTAAATGAATATTGGAATAATCTTAAATTTGACGGTTTTGATGTAAAATCTTTATATCAGCCTTGTTTGGAAGAAGGGGGTCCAACTCGAGATCACTCTCATATACATGAACTACTGTCAAAATCTCCTACAGCTATTAAGAAAAATCCGGAATTATTTGAAGAATTACAGCAATGTATTGGACATATCTATAGACGCATCCATAGCATCACAATTATTAAGTGCACAAAATTAAATTGTATACATTGTACAGAGAACCCAGTGATTAAACAGGAAGCTTGTAGCTTATTAAGAAGATTTAAGGGATTACCTTCTCCAAGACCAGATACTAAGCATGAGGGACATTTTTTAACTTTTATTGATATATGTGACTCAGATGTTACCGAATATGAGGATATACACATGCCGAAGTACCAACAAGCAGAGCTTGGAAAATGTCCTGACTGTCCTCTGTATTGTTTTACAAGTCAGACAGAAAAACAGAAGCACAGAAAGTTATTCCATCAATAGGTAAGTACAAATATCAAACATTAATGTATGGTACAATTTATTCATATGTTGTGTGTGTTTTATTTTTTTTTTTTGGGGGGGGGGAAACAAATTGTTTGATTCTTAATTTCTTGAAAAAATATTTTGCTTCCTAAGATAAGTGAGAAAGAGATTTTTTGTTCTCCTGTTAATTTAATAGGGAGATATCATATTTAATATCAAGTTAAGTGTAAATAACAAATTATTACTCCTTTTAGTAAAAAAATCATTTATCGAAAAAAATATTGAAATGTATTGTTTGTTCCTAGAAAGAAAAAAATGCCAACACTCCACCACCCAAGATAAAATTTTGGTGCCTTACACAATATTTTATTTTAAACCTTGGTATGAAGCGTGTCATGTAGTGTATTAATTTGAACTTCATTTAAATATTCAAAAAATCTGTTAAAACAACATTAAAAGATCACCGCTAAGACTGTCAAAGGTATTTTTGTGTATTTTGGTTAAGGTAATTAAATGATGACTAAAACTTGTATCAAATAAGATAAATCTTTTCTAGTATAAGCATCAATGAGATTACAACTTTGAAGAATCATAATAGTTCCCACTATACATAATGTCTGTCATCGTGCACCTCGTTTTGACGACTTTCTTCACAGAAACAAAACTATAAATATGTCAGCCATTCTAACTTATCTTAAATCTCTTAATGTTTGTTTTGTTTATCCCAAAACTTTAGTACCATCAGGAATGAAACTGGACGCTTGAAATTGTATTATTATGTATAAATTTATATCGTGACCCTTAAACCCATGCTTTAGAATAAGACTTGTTGTTATTAAGAGTTGATGTACTGCATTATGTGCTTCACTTAGAAATGGGTAAAAAGTTACAAATTATTTGGTTAGAACCAAAAAGTGATCTTTATGTTAAGAAAAAAATCATTGACACTGTTGCTAGAGAAAGAGTTCTATCCGGTAGTACAATAGAAAAGGATGCTATTGTTAAAGTTCTATTCAGGACCAAGTATTATAATGCAAGGATTGTTTCAACAGATGGTAAGTGATTTTGATATAACATATTAGACCCATATTACTGTTGAGTATCATTTTCAGCTTTGAAACATTTTCCTAAACTTTATGCTCTTTGTGAGTTTTCTCGAATAAAAAATAACTTAAATAATAATTTAATTTAGATATATTATTTACACAGGTTTGAGTTAAATTTTACATTTAAGGGAGGCTATGGTTATTTTTTTCTTAGTCAGAGTACAAATTTTATTTATTTTTTCAACGCTATCAATCAAATTATTTTTTTCAAAATTTAACACTATAAGATATAGAAAAAATCTGGTATCAAAATATTTTTATTTGTCATCTGCTTGAACAGAATATTTTTTTCAACAAATTGGGAATCAGAATATCTTTTTAGAAAAAAAAAACATAGCACACCCCCCCCCCCCCCCTTTTTGAAGTTTAATGGTCGTTCCCTAAATACAACTTTTTATGCACAACAACTCAAATATCATTGTTTGGCTTTAAACTGACGGGTGAAAAAAATATTACCCATAAAAAAATTATTGTTTGGTCGGTGTCGGGTCTGTGATTACAATTTTAGTACATTCCTGCGAACAAGACTTTTGTAACTTTGTAAGAGAAGATTAACTAAACGTGTTTATTACATTTTTGTGGGATACAAATAAAAGCAGGAATACATAGTATCTACAGTTAAAACGGTATGTACAGTGAAATTCAGAATAAGTACTGGCAACCTGATGACTGATAACCATCATAGCCATAGGTACATGTAACATCAGGGTACCCAAATCGCCCAGTTCGGAGGGTGGTTTTCGACCATTGCAGAGAAAGAGTTGCAACATCATTGTGGATTTTTATTTTGGAACAAGTAGACTACACAATTGTTTTTCACACAAACATTTCGCATGTATACATTTATAAATTTCCTGCATTTTTTCAGGGACCTATATAAGTTATAACTTTGAGTTATACATAGGTCCCTGATTTTGTGTTTCAAAATATTAAAACTACATGTAGTCTATAGCGATGTTCGCCGTGACGTCACTAAAAAGTCACGTGACTAATTGGATGGCAACAGATTGTTTACATGTTGAGGCTCATTACGAGAGTTAATTAATGATCAACTGCTCTTTACGATGGTTCTGTCATGTTGTGTTATCAATTGTACTAGTAGATTTGGACAATATAGTTTCTATCGTGTGCCTAAAAAACCTTTGGAAAAAAGAAAATTGTGGGTAGAAGCAATTAAACGAGAGGGGGAGAATGGATCTGTATGGGAACCCTCAGATTACGAGCGTGTATGTTCTCGTCATTTCATCACTGGTAAGTTTAATTTTAACTCTTAATATTTTGTTATGATCTTATAACGATCTTTAAAATTTAAATATTCATTATGTTGAAATAATTTCCATCGAATTACCTGTTTAAACCTTCAGGCTGCACCACAAGACAAGATAAGTGACAGTCCACATGTCATAGAACTCTGGCATTACACCTTTTTTTTGCAAAATGTCAATGATTTGTAGTGCAATATTTTTTGCAACAAAAATGTCAGTACAGAAAAACGGAACAATTTTATTCAAAACTGTTTTTTTTTTGTACACTTCTGGCCTAAAACACTCATTTTACTGAGTTAAAAAATAAAATGTGATATGATTGCCAATGAGACATCTCTTCACCCAAGCCAAAATTTTGTTGAATGTTGTTATAAGCTGAATTTTATAAATGTTATATTTTTTCAGGTCAAAAAAGCAATGACCAAGAGAACCCAGATTATGTCCCATCTCTTCATATGGGTACCATAGACATGCATACAGATGGCCCACAGAGATTTGCAAGATATGAGAGGTACCAAAAAAGAGATGATGACAGGAAGACAGCAGCAGTAGCACTTCAAGAGCTGTCACTGAATGTTCCGCCAACACCAGGTACACTTATAATTTCATATTTATAAACATATAATTTTTATTTTTTAATTCATCATTATAATTTAATTGTTTTCATGTAAATTAATCTTATTATATTTATATATATTTTACTTTGATCTGTTATACTATTTAAGTACCGGTCTTTGTAAGAATCATGCAGGTTCCTGTTGATGGGCGATTCATGACCCCTCTTCAAATGTCTTTATATTTTGTTTATGATGAAGGTATGGTATGAAAATAAGTTTTCTGTATTAATTTTTTCTTTTCAACTTTGGTTGCCATGGAAACCATCCTTACAAAATTTTGCCTAAATACATCCATAAGTAGCCTTTGAAAATTGAAATATAATGGATTTTAAAGAACCATAGAAATAAAGTTAATCAATACAAACAATATGTATATTTACAGTATTGACAAACACAACCCCAAACTATACAAAAACGTTAAAATTTTGAATTTACTAAATGGTTTGTTTCCATAGCAACCATTTAAAAATGTGTTAAAATTCGAAAATGAAAAATTTCAAAAACTTTAAAATTTTAAATCTGTTTATCTCCCAAGACCAACAATACCATGACATGTCATTGACAAATTTTGAAAGACCACATTCTATATATTCAGAAAATAAAAAGAAAGTCGTGTGTTTTTTTTTTCTTTAAAAAAATAATTTTAGTCAAAATTTGTCAATTTTCACCAAAATTCAGATTACCAAACAGATGAATACTGAAACATTTTGAACTTAAAAAGCTAAAACATTCCATTTATGCGTGCATTCCTGACACAAATTTGGTAATTATAAATGAGAAAATATGATTGATAGAGATATTTTTGTAGAGAAGGACATTTTTTCTTTCTGGGCATGGTGCCCCCCCCCCCTTTTTTTTCAAAATTCAAAAAATCATTAATAAATTTAAAAGATGGAATTCAATTGTGAACATTTTGAGCATTAAAACATGAAATTTCTTCAAAGGGTGAGGGCAATAATAGAACCCCCTACACCATTTTTATATATTAGATTTTTTTTTAGAAATGGGGAATGTGTCAAAGAGAGAACAACACAAAAAGAAATTTAAAATCTTTAGATTCTATTTCATGGTCTTTAAAATTGACTCTAAAGAACCTGAATCGATCACCTGTAATTTTTGGTTAAATCTTGCATCAATGATTATTTGTCCCTTCAATATATATCAATGAGTGGCTTAACAATTCCATTTAAATGTTCTTTGTATCTGTCGTTTTTTCTTCAAAAGCAAAAAATGAATTTTACCCCTATGTTCCATTTTAGCCATAGTGGCTAAGTTTCTTGAAGTACAAGGAAATAAAAAACTAAATTTATACAAGATTATAACTCCCAATGTGGACTGAAATTGATTAAGCATATTCAATATCAAAAGAAGATTTTTTTTAAAGGAAGCAAACTAGATGAACAAATTGTGAAAAATTTCTTTAAAGGGCTATAACTCCATACGGATTCAATTGACAATTCTGGTCATATAAACTTATTTGTAGATCCTACTCTGCTGAAAGTTGTGCTGTTTACAGTTTATGTTTGTCATTAATAATATTCAAGATAATAACCAAAACTGCAAAATTTCCGTACAATTAACAATTAAGTGGCAGCAACCCAACAATGGGTTGTTAGATTCATCTGAAAATTTGCTCTTAAAAGGCTTTAGTGTTTGAGATATGAGCTACACACTGCATTTTACCCCTATGTTCTTATTTTACCCATGGCGGCCATGTTTTTTTACAAAATAGAAAATAGAACACAAACTTAATTCTAGATATCCTAAGGATCATTCAGTTTATAAGTTTTACTGGAATTGGTTAAGTAGTTTCAGTGGAAATGCTTCAAATATTTTACACCGGACAGACGACAACGGAAGCAAAGTGATGGCAAAATTCACAGTTCCTTTGAAACGGTGACCTAAAAAAAACTACGTCCGTTCTATCAGAAATAAACTGAAAATAAAAAATAAAAAATTTGTACCATCGAGAGCGCTAACAAGGCAACTTTCCATAAATTTTAATATTTTTAAGGGTCATAACTCTTTTAAAAAAGTCAATTGTCCATGATTATAGAACTCATCCGAGATATTGTTGATATTAATCTAGTGTATAAGTTTTATTAAAAATCTGGCAAGAATTATACCTGTGGGAGCGTTAAAGGGGCTATTTTCCATAAATTTATTATTTTCAAGGGTTATAAATGTTTTTATTAAAGTCGATTGACCACCAATATCTAACTTGTTCGAGATATTGCTTATAATAACCTAAAGTATTAGTTTCTTAAAAATCTGACATAATTTGTACATGTGCGAGCGCTGCAAGGACAGCCAGATGGACACAAGGACGGATGGCAATCAAAATTTTAAGCAGACCATGTTTAAACGAAAAAAATTAAGTTCTAATTTCGATTTTTATTAATTGAAAATTTTTTGGTCGCATATTGGTATCACGTTGGCGTCGTCGTCGTCCGAAGACATTTGGTTTTCGCACTCTAACTTTAGTAAAAGTAAATTGAAATCTATGAAATTTAAACACATGGTTTATGACCATAAAAGAAAGGTTGACATTGATTCTTGGTGTTTTGGTCCCAACAGTTTAGGAATTAGGGGCAAAAAAGGGCCCAAATAAGCATTTTTCTTGGTTTTTGCACAATAACTTTAGTATAAGTAAAAAGAAATCTATAAAATTTTAACATAAGGTCTCTATGACCACAACAGGAAGGTTGGGATTGATTTTGGGAGTTTTAGTCCCAACAGTTTAGGAATTAGGGGCCAAAAACAGGTCCCAAATAAGCATTTTTCTTGGTTTTTGCATAATAACTTAAGCATAAGTTATTAGAAATCTATGAAATTTTAACACAAGGTTTATAACCACAAAAGAAAGGTTTGGATTGATTTTGGGAGTTTTGGTCCCAACGAATTAGGGGCCAAAAGGGTCCAAAATTAAACTTAGCTTGATTTTAACAAAAAAAGAATTCTTGGGGTTCTTTGATATGCTGAATCTAAACATGGTCATAGATTTTTGATTATGGGCCCAGTTTTCAAGTTGGTCCAAATCGGGGTCCAAAATTATTATGTTAAGTATTGTGCAATACCTCTGCGGTCGTATAAAGCTGCACCCTGCGGAGCATCTGGTTTATTTATAAAAATACTATTTTTGATATAACAAAAATAAAAAAATAAAATATTTTTTTTGTCTTAAATCAGTGGTGTTGATAAGATAATAACACTCTGTAAAGATTAGACAAATGGGACAGTTTTAATCTTGGTACAGTGTTTCCAATTTCATTATCTATGGAAAATACATTGCCTTGCATCGTTTCTTTTGTGGACTAGTATACTATTGCACAGAGTCAGATTATGTACACATAATGGCTGTTACTATTTACCTCCCAT
The DNA here is from genome assembly GCF_965363235.1 of Mytilus galloprovincialis. Lineage (NCBI taxonomy): Eukaryota > Metazoa > Mollusca > Bivalvia > Mytilida > Mytilidae > Mytilus > Mytilus galloprovincialis. The sequence goes on along the minus strand of NC_134851.1, from coordinate 39,167,740 downwards.
GTAAATCGACATGTATCGAAACCTTTATGCAAACACTTATTTGTCACTATGTCGATTTAACTGTGCTAAAATTGAAATTGAAGAAGAACTACAGAACCTTTCTTTTTATTCTCATATATAATAATCTAACTTATCTAAAAGATTTGAAATAAATGCGGAATGTGTCCATTGGACACAGATGATGCTCCCGCTTCCATATCATAAAAGTCATAAACGGACATGACTGAAGACACTTACCAATTGTGTACTAACTTTTATGGTGATAAGAATTGTGTAAAAGTTTCGTAACATTTGGTTGAGGCAAACTAAAGAAAGAAATACAAAACAAAAAATTCAGCAACTTTTTCCCTCTATAAAGAGGCATTGCATAGAACAGTGAAAGTTACACCACCAAAATTCAAAGTTGATCTGCATTTGGTGGTTTTAAGCATTGTGTATAATTTTAATAACATCTGGTAAAGACAAACTAAAGTTAGAGAACAGAAACGGAAATTCAGCAATATTTCTATTTGTAAAGGGGCATAACTCTTGGACGGTTTAAGTGACACCACCAAACTTAGTCTTGTTTTATGGTAATAAGCAATGTGATTAGGTTTCATAACATTTGGTTGAGGCAAATTAAAGATAGAGAACAGAAACCAACGTTGGGACATACTGACGGACGGACAAGGGTTAACCTTAATGCCCCCTCCTCCACTGCGGGGGCATAAAAATATGTAAATATAACAATTGATTAAATTAGGCAAAATTCAAGAATGGCCATTGCACATGGTTGTCATAAAGGTTTGAGAATCAAAACAGTATACAATAGTTCGGACCAACAAATTTTCCTCAGGGCCACAAGGATAATATTTTTGAGAACCATAAAAAAACGCGATTATTCTGCGGTATACAAATAATAATTCAGTTAGGTTTAAAAAAAAATAATAGACAAGCTGTCCTTTTCCACCATATACAATAGAAACATTGACAAATTCTTGCACAATTAATGTAGATCGTTGGTATATATTTCCTCAGATAGAACATGTAGAATTTGTATGCCCCCACTGTAGCAAAGGGGGCATTAAGTTGTACCCTTGTCTGTAAGTACGTCCGTTCCAGAGTTATACCCTTATAGAAATGGAAAAAAAATGCTGACTTTTTTGTTTCCGTTCTCTAACTTAAGTTTGCCACAACCAAATGTTTTGAAACTTATACACAATGCTTATTTCCATAAAATTCAAAACAGTTAGAATGTTATTGGTGTAACAGGTACTGTCAATAAGTTATGCCCCTTTAAAAATGGAAAAAATGCTGAATTTTCCGTTTCCGTTCTCTTTTTTTCGTCTGTCTGACATAGTTCATCTTACCCTGACCTCATTTTCTTAGAACATTGATAATGTTAAGTTAATATGATACTTGTATTAAAATCTTTACATAACACTTACAGAGTTTCAAAAGTAATTCAATTATAAATAAAACCAACCAGACATTTCAGAGTGAGTCTTCTTGTTTAGCAGATCTTAGTCTAGGGTTAAAGTTTTTAAAGCATCAATCTGTTTCAAAAACCAACAATGAGTTGCATTAAATTGTTACTGTAACTTCTTTATAGCCATTTTGAAAGAGAAAGTATCCTAAGCTATTTTTGTCGAGCCTTCGACTTTAGTCGAAAAAGCGAGACTAAGCGATCCTACATTCCGTCGTCGTCGGCGTCGTCGTCGTCGTTGTCGGCGGCGTCCACAAATATTCACTCTGTGGTTAAAGTTTTTGAAATTTTAATAACTTTCTTAAACTATACTGAATTTCCACCAAACTTGGACAGAAGCTTGTTTATGATCATAAGAAAGTATCCAGAAGTAAATTTTGTAAAAATAAAATTCCATTTTTTCCGTATTTTACTTATAAATGGACTTAGTTTTTCTGCGAGGAAACATTACATTCACTCTGTGGTTAAAGTTTTTAAAATTTTAATAACTTTCATAAACTATCCTTGATATGTACCAAACTAAGACAGAAGCTTGTTTATGATCATAAGATAGTATCAAGAAGAAAATGTTGTGAAAATAAATTTCCACTTTTCCGTATTTTACTTATAAATGGACTTAGTTTTTCTGCGAGGAAACATTACATTCACTCTGTGGTTAAAGTTTTTAAAATTTTAATAACTTTGATAAACTATCCTTGATTTGTACCAAACTTGGACAGAAGCTTGTTTATGATCATAAGATAGTATCTGACAAGAAGAAAATTTTGTAAGAATAAATTTTCACTTTTCCGTATTTTACTTATAAATGGACTTAGTTTTTTTGCCAGAAACAAAACATTCACTCTGTGGTTTAAGTTTTTAAAATTTTTATAATGTTCTTAAACTATCCTGGATTTCTACCAAACTTGGACAGAAGCTTGTTTATGATCATAAGATAGTATCAAGAAGAAAATTTTGTAAAAATAAATTTTCACTTTTCCGTATTTTACTTTTAAATGGACTTAGTTTTTTTGCCAGAAACAAATCATTCACTCTGTGGTTTAAGTTTTTAAAATTTTTATAATGTTCTTAAACTATCCTGGATTTCTACCAAACTTAGACAAAAAGTTATTTCTGATCATAAGATATTATTCAGAAGTAAATTTTGTAAAAAAAAAATTCACTTTTTCCGTATTTTACTTATAAATGGACTTAGTTTTTCTTCCAGTTAACATTACATACAGTCTGCAGTTAAAGTTTATAAAACATTTATTAGATTCATAAACTATCCTGGATTTTTTTACCAAACTTGGAAGCTTCTTTCAATCAAAAGACAGTATCGTGAGGGAAATTTTTATTGATGTTTTTCCTCATTTTTGTTGAGTCTGCGATTAACAGAAAAAGTAGGCGAGACACCGGGTTCCGTGGAACCCTTACGATTTTTTTTTTAAATGTTCAGTAAGATTTGTTTTATAGATAATCATGTTATGCTCATTGTTGAAGGATATACGGTGATCTGTGGTTGTTTATTTCTATGTCTTTGCTCTCTCTGGTTGAGAGTTAATTGTCTCATTGACAATTACAACACATCCTCTTATCTTTATACATAGACTTACTAGTAATTAAGTTTTGGATTCAACTTTATTCTTTTTCACTGACAGCATCAGTCTTAGACACGACAACGGGTTATGCGTATTACCATTTTTTTTTAAACTTCTGAGAAATCTTACATATAAGATTGAAGGGAGGGGTACATATGCTGCCCTCAACTTTAGAAGTTGTGTTATGCTTAAATTCTTAAAATACTTAGTTCACAAGTAAACACAATGAGATACCACATTTCTTTCAACAAATTTTATAATTTTGAAAAAAAAAAAAAAAAAATCGAAAAAAAAGGGGGGTGCACCATACCCAGAGTGATGATTTTTCATTTTGTACAAGTATATCTTCATTTATCATATATTCTCCTTTAAAATTAACAAATGTGTGTCAGAATTGCACATATAAATGGAATGTTTTAGCTTTTTAAGTTCAAAATTTTTGATTATTCATCTGATTGTTAATCTGAATTTTGGTGAAAATTGACAATTTTTGACTAAATTTTTTTTTTTAAAGAAAAAAAAAACACACGACTTTCTTTTTATTTTCTGAATATATAGAATGTGGTCTTTCAAAATTTGTCAATGACATGTCATGGTATTGTTGGTCTTGGGAGATAAACAGATTTAAAATTTTAAAGTTTTTGAAATTTTTCATTTTCGAATTTTAACACATTTTTAAATGGTTGCTATGGAAACAAACTATTTAGTAAATTCAAAATTTTAACATTTTTATATAGTTTGGGGTTTTGTTTGTCAATTCTGTAAATGTACATATCCTTTGTATTGATTAACTTTATTTCTATGGGACTTTTAATTCCCTTATTTTATATTTTCAAAAAGGGTCTTTTTTCACATATTCAGGCAAAATGTTGATTTGATGGTTACCATGGCAACGGGCATAATACAGGGAAAATAAAAACAGAATTTTGACCATCTACCAAAGTTCTTATGATATAGGGCAAAAAAAATTACTTCTGTGACATGCCATGAATCACCTTCTGCATGATTTTTACAAAGACCGGTACTTAATACTCCTAATTAACATAGTTACCTTTGATCATGCTAATTATAGTAATTCATTAATTTTAATTTTCTTTTTTGTTAATGATGATTAAAATAGTAAAACATGAAAGAAAATTTGTAAACAAATCACTTCTTAATCACATAATGTATGAAATCAATTAATTCATCAGTTAATGTTTACAACATATTTTTTTGTTTGCAAATTGTTTGGCCCGCTATCAGATTTATTTTATATGTATGCAATATTATTAATGACTGTCATTCCATTTGTTTGAAATATTAAAAAATGTGTATTTTCTTAGTTCAGAAAAGCCATCAGTACATGATAACTGTATTAAGACCATTGCTAGTCTGCGTTTAGAGAATCAACAACTTTATACAGAGCTAAATAGATTGCAAGTTGAAAACACACATCTGAAAACAGAACTGCTCAACCTAAAATTTGAAGATAGTGCAGTGGCTACAGACAGCAAGACAACATTTTATACCGGTATTCCGTCTAAAGCTTTATTTATGTGGGTTTTGAGTTTTTGTACAACTGTGCTTCCTTCTTCTCGTGTCGTCTCTCCAAAAGGTGTGTTACTGTGTCTACTCATTAAGCTCAGACTAAATCTACATTTAGAAGACATTGCTTTCCGCCTGAATATTTCAAAGACAACCGTGTCAGACATTCTCAACCAAGGATTACCTGCCCTAGCCAAGAAGTTGAACTTTTTAGTACAGTGGCCAGACAAAGACAGTCTTATCAAGAACATGCCAGTGATTTTCAAAAAGACTTATCCTCGATGTGTAAGCATTATAGATTGTTTTGAGGTTTTTATAAATCGACCAGGTCACCTTACAGCAAGAGCTCAAACATGGTCCAACTATAAGCACCACAACACAATTAAGTTTCTCGTTTCCATAACCCCAACTGGTGCCATATCATATGTTTCAAGAGCATTCGGTGGAAGGACATCAGACAAAGTCATTACTCAACGCAGTGGGTATCTAGACAAATTAGAACATAGTGACCAAGTTTTAGCTGACCGTGGATTTTTGATTTCAGAAGAATTAGCTAGTCACGGAGCTACTTTGATAATCCCAGCATTTACTCGTGGCAAATCTCAACTTAGTGCAAAAGAAATTGAACTCACAAGACAGATTGCCCATGTACGTATACATGTTGAACGTGCCATAGAAAGAGTGAAAAACTTCAACATTCTGAGTACCAACATGAACCTCCATCTTGTACCGCATTCTGACAGTATCGTGACTATTTGTTCGTGTATATGTAATTTACAGCCAGCTCTTGTATCTTAATTAGTATAAACATGTATTCAAAAAGAAATTTGAAGAAATTGCATAGTGTATGTTCATTTATTTTGGTACAAATCATATCATAGTCATCATAACATCTATTTTATAAAAGAATAATCATTGAATCAAATTAAATAAAATATATGATAATGTATATACATATATGTACATGTGCAATAGGAAACCTGTAAAAAAAATTGAGTTGTAATTTTGCTACATCAAATTAGTTCATCATGTTCAGGACAAAGTAAAGTGTCACAAGATCCTGTTTTCAGGTTGTAAATTTGTGTTATATATAACATGCATAACTTAATCAATAATAGTAGCTTTTATCCTTTTATCTTAAACAATAGCCTTTACTGAAATAGTAGCTCTTACCAAGATTTATCTCAGAAAGTAATACATGTACATGTAGTTGTAACATAACTTGTGCTTTAATAAACCTCAATCATAGCTTTTCAAATGTCTGATGTAACTGGTTTTTTTTATCATTTTCTTATTTACCATTTTACAATGTTATATATATATATACATGTATAACAAACATTAGTTGTTAGATAGTGCTCATTTGTCACAATATAAAGCATAAGCATGTAAGGTTAATTATATCATGTATATTAGTACTTTTGTTTTTCTCATGAATAATAAATGATATATATTGTTACAACAACTAATGTTTATTTTATGAATTCATGAATGATTGAATGTCTTTTTCACATCTGCTATTTCAAAGTCTTTTGATTATTGTTCACAACTGATGCAGTACCATTTACCCCTGGGCTTTCTCCTAACGTTGACACATTTATAATGAAACCATTGGTAAGGGCATTCTCGGTTGTCGCATTTAATCATTCGCCCATATTCTGGTTCTGCGCAAAGGCACCATGTAGACGGCTGGTCATTTGGGTTAACAGTTTCAGTGGTTGATGTTGGCTCTTGTGTAACTGGCATACTGTTTAACTTCTGTGTAATTAGTTCATGTATAACATGGTCTTTGACAAAGGATTCACATTTACTAAGGAGAGTTTTACAGAAGTCTAAGTCTAAGTTTAACCTAACAATAACCATACTCGGTGGATCACATTTTGTATACACAACAAAGTCACAATAACTGCTTTCTGTAAGGTACATTTGAAGTTGTACTTGGGTGTAGTAACGGTGGTTCTGTTTCAGTTTCAGCATATTGTCCAAACAAAAGTTAGAGTCTTTGGCAGGAACTTTGTCGATAGGTGTGTCCTTATTCTTAAACGGGCACTTGACTTCAAGGGTACCTTTACCACAGCAATCGCAAGTAGTTATTCCGTCTGGACTTGCTCCAACAAATGGATGCTTGGAGTTAACAAAGAATCCTGCAAGTTTACATTCAAAGTTTACATGTGTGGTTTTCTGGTGACTGATATAGGCTACACGGGCTTCATCTTCATGTTCAATACCCCAACGGACTGCATCTTTTCTTGATAAGTCATAGCTGTTGTAGCCACACACTCGTCTCACTAGGTTATCTGGTGCTGTTTGTTCTCTCATGCGAAGAACATCATGAGCTTTTGATGCAGTCACGCGACCTTTTCTGTGTTCAAACCATAAGGGGCTCACTGCTTGATTGCGTGTTGCTTCTTCAAGGTGATAGGCCTGAGAATCTGTGACAGTGTACTTTTGATAAGTGTCATTAATATATTCTGAATTTGGAGCAGTATCAGGCTGATGAAGGCTAGTTAACAGTTTTGGAAATTTTTCTGTGGGTAGCGTTTTCTCTACTGGAGGTAGCATTTCTATGCCTGGTATAGTAACGGAGGTAAAAAAGACTGATTTTGGTGCTATGGCATAAAGAAGTTGAAGGTCTGATGTTGATGGTAAAGGTGATGAGCCATGAGCATGAACATTAGGGACCTCTTTCTTGCGTCTGCCTTTAATTTGATCGTAAATTTCTGTCACGGTTGCTGGAGTGACCTACAAAAATAAAACTTATTAGCATTTTTTTTTATTACTGAATGGAAATATCCCACAATCTAAATAGAACAAATTCAAATAATAAATGTAAAAAAACAACAGAGCAATTAAACAAATTATATTTTTCATGATATTATATTCCACCTATTTTAAAATCAGTTGGTAACATGTACTTTAAAACTACAAGTAATGCATAACCTTCAAAGTATGAATGCTGAGGTCTTCAATTCAACGCTGTATATTTTTCATTTTTTTAATTAAAGCATTCCTGCAGGTCCATTTTAAGACGAAACCCGTTTCTAGCATACAAAGTTAAAACCGTGTAATCTTACATCATTTTTTATGAATGTTTTAGCATTTCCTAATTGTGGTTCAGAGTATAAGTTTAGAGACTACTTTTCAATTTGAGGTAATATGAAATGCCCAAAAAATTTGAACAATAATAATAAGTGTAACTAAATGAAACAACAGTATATTATGTAAAGAGAAATAAAGATTAAAGTTAAACATGTTAAATCATTTATATTGGTGATGATTTGAGAAACTCAGAATCGTCAAGTAAATTTAACATGTTTGAGACACAATTCAAAATGTTCAAAAATATGTCAAGCCATTCTGAGAAAAAATGAGAATGTCGAGAATATGTCAAAAAATTTCAAGACAGTATTCAGATGTCAATAATTTGTCAAGAAATTTTAAGACAATATTCAGAATGTTGAGAATATGTCGAGTAAATTTCATATCAATTTAATATAAATGAGAATTTGTCAAGAAAAGTTAGGACACAAGTCATACTTTTGGAGAATGTCGATTAAAAGTTCATGCAAATCAAGACAAAAATTGGTCTTTTCAGACTTTTAAACTTTTGAAGTGAATATATGTTATAAGAGGGACAATATTCCCCAGTATTTATGCAATAACCCTTTTATTGTATAGCAATATAATATTTGAAAGTAAAAACTGGTTTAAACTAAGATTTTGTCGTTGATGACGTCATGATTTTTCAAAGATTTATTGCACTAGTGCAATAATAGAATTTATTGCACGCTAATTTTTGGTTACTTTCTGTGGGAAATATTATATTGCTACGAAAATAATAATAATAATAATAATAATAATAATAATAATAATAATAATAATAATAATAATAATAATAATAATATAATGACATATATTATCAGTAGATTGTATATAGTTCTTGTGGACTGTTCATTGTCTTTGATAACCTGCTAATGGATCTCAAATTATTTAACTGTAAACTTTGGAGTTTTCTATTGTCGGTGAACACACTTGGACCATAAATTTAAAAATTCGGTCGGAAGGGACTAGAATCTTTAACATATACAGTTATAGAATTATGCAGTTTGAGCACAACTGATTTGATGACGCGGGCTAAAATGACAAAGCTTTCAAGGGAAGATTAACAAACAACAAGCACACGGCACTCAGAAATGAGTTGAAAGATTGATCACTACATATATCGTGTAACCATTCAAAGGCTTTAAAACCGTAGAGTTATCGTCCTAAATACACAAAGTTTGCCATAAAACCTTAACTTCCTTCTAAAGATCCAGATACAATTAGCTAAAACACATGAAACGAATGGAAAAACAACTGTCCTATTCCTGACTTTGTACAGTAATTGTAATTGTAATAGACTGAAGCGAACACGAAAGCAATATTAGGTCACTTATAGATCAATATTTGCTTACCGTCATTTTTAAAACTATTACATTTTGGAAAATTGTTTGGCACCTTTGGTTGGCTGTTATGCAAGTCAATGTGACAGTAAAAAGAATACATACACCAGGGTTATCTGCCTTGAACCGAATTATAACGTATCCATCAGAGGGTAAAACAATTGTGTCTTTCTAGGTAGGATTGTGCCAGTTTAAATCAGGATGTCTTCCATTTGCCCAACTTACAGTTTTCAATTTCGCATCAGAACAAAAATTGTTACTATCTGTACAACTAATGTCTATTGTGTCCTGTCCACTATTTGGAACTAATTTACCATCACTGTCATAAGTAGCGAACACCATTTTCATTACGTAGAACAAATGTCCATGCAAATGAACTGAATGTGACCAATTGGCACCACTTCCTATGCTTGATATAATAAACTGATAAACTTTGTCTTTATTGTCATTGTCGATTGTTACGGCATATGTGCACTCACAAATCGTATATGCGCTACATGCGTCACAGTTGTAGTCAACCAAGTCAGGCTGAGCATATGCAGCAACTTTAGGTGATAAAAAATGGTGTCCGTTTACTGATCCAGGGGTATTACCATTCTCACCAGGAAATGCAAAATTGAAAAACATTTCGACAACCTCATCTGAATTTACTTTATCTGTGTTTGAATTTGGATCAATTGATATTACATCATTAAAAGTTATGCACATTCGATTTTCTTTAATGGGATATTATAGAAATAGACAGTTGAATACTCTGCAAGTGGTGTCAGAAGTTTCGCATGAACGTGGGTTGACTTTTTGGGGATTTGGAATGAATGATAGCAGTATTTTTATAATGAATAATAGCTTCTGCTGCGCGGTATTCGTTTGGAGGAAATTCTTCTAATGTTTCTGCAACTAATAAGTATGTACCAATATTCGAGTCAGCGTTCATCAAAAAATCATTTTTTTTCGCCATGATAATACCTCCTTTTCACCTATTTCAAATCCGTCAGACGCAAGTATATAAATTGGTCTATGACATTCAACAAAAACTCGAAAAGGATACATAGTAGCTGCACAAATTACCCTGAATCGATAATCTTATTTTTTCTCTACTTCGAATCGTTCTAATGGAACATCGTTGTGGACCGTGGACGAACTATAAAACCGTCCTCTATTATAATTAGACCAGAATGACATTTAAAACGGCTATATTGTGCCCCAGAGGGATCTTTGGTTTCTGGAAAACGTTTACCTGAGATGTCGAAGTCACCCCATAGCATTTGTTGGTACAATGCATTTTCATCGTCATCATGATTCCAATCTTGTATTATAGCTACAAATACATTGTCCCCTTCTTGTGGCAAAACTACTTTTTGACCCGGTGTTGGTATTACTATCAGTAGACCGTATAAACCCATTGTTCTCTGATCACCAATATGAGCATGATAAAAACTTGTTCCAAGTGGTTTTGCGTTGAATTTATATGTATAGCTTTGTCCAGGTAATATTGGACACTGTGTTACAAATGCAACACCATCAGACCAAGGGCAGCTTTTCTGATGCAGCCCGTGCCAATGAATTGTCGTGCTATGTGTATGCATCAGATTTCGTACATGAACTATGACTTCTTGATTTTCCCTCGCTGTTATTGTAGGTCCCGGGAATCTACCATTGACAGCAATAACAATTCGTGAGTTGTATCCATCAGCAAGAATAAACGTTTCTTCAAGTGATCGTTCAAACTCCTGTCTATTGTCCGACCTACCAGCTTTTCCTTTTTCTACTTTAAGGTGAACTGCCGGTTGCCCTACACCGGTATAAATCATTGTTAAAGCATGCTCTATTGTTAAGTAACATTCACATGTTGAATCACCAAGTCTACATGTGTTGCTTTTGCATGCTTCCCCTATCTTTTGAAATAATGCATACCAATCTTTTTCTGTTTTTTGCAATATAACTTCTTGTGCTGCGAGAAGGGCAACGATAGCAAAATACCTTAAAAAGTTACATTTTTTTAAGCGCGTAACGAAGGTACATGTATGATATTAAGAACAGAGATAAAGTGTCTTTTATAATAACTTGGAATTTTATTCGACTGTCATACAAGTGAGATGTTTAGCTAGCTATAAAACCAAGTTTACTGCACCATTTTGTACATACAAAAATGCCAGTATCAAGCCAGGAATATGACATTGTCCATTCGTTCGATGTATTTGATTTTAACATTTGATTAGGAACTTCCCGTTTTGTGTTTTCCTTGGGTTTCAGGATTTTTGTGATTTTATCTTTTCATGAGCTGATTTAAGGAATATACAAGATATAAAATATGTGTATCAATATAAAAAAAAACAGTTAAATTGATATAGATTTTTGTTAATTGCGATGGTCAATATACCAAATTTCCTCCATCAACTTGCACTGAGAGAGGGAATCTCTTTTTTTATTTTGAGACCCTTTCTCATGATTTGACTTAACATTGAGATAAATATAAAATTTAAATGCAATACGAACTATACGTCAATGTGACATTGGCGAATAGAAACACACATGGTATACTGTTGATTTTTTTAATTGTAGGATATCAATGTATGAGAATTTCATAGGTATAGGCAAACAACGAATTACAAATTTTAACGAATGAAACATTTTGTAAAGGTTTGTATGCAGACTTTAACTTCACATACCGATTTTTACTTATTTCAGCGATATTCTTTTCATCAATCTATACAAATTGCTAGCCACGAAAGTAAAAGAATTCACATATTAAATCTCAATAAAAAAAACAATGCTCCAGATTAATCCGCGATTAGAAAACTGATTCAGTTTATGATATTTTGAATATATAAATGACTGCTTAGGCACAAATATGAAATAATTCGTTGGCGGGATGTGTTGCAGCGACTCTCATAGCCTAACTCTTATTTGATGTTTGATGCTCTTCCACTTTTTACCTTTTTGGCCATATAATTATTTTGATCTGAGCGTCACTGATGAGTCTTGTGTAGACGAAACGCGCGTCTGGCGTATTAAATTATAATCCCGGTATCTTTGATAACTATTGACACTTCATGTTACACTCAATTAAACCGATATTCAAAGGTCTAATCCAAACGTATCGTCAATATCGAACTAGAATTTTGAGCCCGAGGTGTATGTTCGAACTCTACTCAGAAAAATCTTTATATCTATCAAAGGTAACGTAAGTTTATATTTAATGTATATTGAATAATTAGAAACATCAATCAAATGCCCGATCTCGTCTTGTTTTTTTGTAGTTTTCTTATATCATTTAAAAAGATCATCACGATACTAAAGGAACATTCAAAAGTCGAAAATAAACTTACAAAGCCACGGTTAAAAAAAGAATAAAAAATATGAACAAATAACACCATATAGAACGCCACATGCGGGTTGTCGGCTATGTTTGACACGGGGTGGCAATTTCGAAGCGAAGAAAAACTATCAAAGTAAGTCCAAGTACCATTTTTTTTTTTTTTAATTTTTAGTTCCATATAATGCATTGCACGGAAGGAGCTGAAACATAATCTATTTCCTACAAGCAGAAGTTTTCTCAAAAACCTCTCCCTAGTTTTCCGTGTTGCAGATTGAGGCTTCATATGCAAATATCTGGATAAAATCTACTTTAAACGACTTTGCCCCATATCATTTATATAGAATTGAATTCCTATCATAGAATTTAACAAAATATCAGCTTCTTAGTTAAAATAATTGGTTTTAAAACTAGTTTTCATCAAAATTTAAAGTGTCGCTCGGGTGTCAGATTTTGCGTCTCAAGAGGTAGAGGCTTTTGATAAAATAATAATAGATTTGAAGATTAACCGGTCTTCATCTGATACCTTTTATTTCAAACACATCTACGTACTATATTATAATAACAAATTAAAAACTGAGGGTTCTTTCTTTTGCCTGTCTTTTTGGTCTTATGAGACATGTGCTTTTGATTTCATAAATAGTAAAAAATTACTTCAAATATGTTGTTTTAGGACTGGAAAATTATTTCTTTTCCTTTTCAGTCACTATCATGATCTGCAAAAAGTCACGTGAAACCCTAAAACAACATATTTTAGGTCATTTTCAGTATAAATTGATTTGTGGATAAACTTTACTAATGTAAGAATACATGTTGGTTCTGTTTAAAATATTTGAACTTAAAACAATAGACAAATATTGAGTACAGTTGACGATAAATTTCATAACATGCATAAACATGAACGTGGAATTAAGACAGTGCAGGCCAAGGTATATCATGATTTTGTCGTGTACTAAGACAACATTTATAGTTTCCCTGAATACCTGCACATCCGTTTGGTGTCTTAAATAGAAAATTGAAAAAAATATGAAAGTGTATTCTAAAGTTACAAAAAAAGAAAAGAAAAGAAAAGTGATGTTGTATATAGTGATTGTGTTGTTGCAAACTCAAATGAGTATTCATATATATTGGATTTAAGGAAGTTAGCTATTCAGATTCAAAATAACAAGCTTTTCATAATATTATTACGTTTTTATAGGGGATTGATAAAGGAACAACAAGAGCTAAAATTGTATAGGTCCATGTGCTTGTTTTCGAGATATTACCCATTGCAATTTTGGTGGAAAATGTTTTCTCTTGATTTTTCATAGCTCTAAGTTGAATTCTCAAAAATTATTAAAAAATAACAAAGATTTAAAAAACTTTCACAGATGGCTTATAATTATATATGTAGAAGATTTATAAAAAGAAACATGGGGGTCATGGGCATAAAGTTTTAAGGCATTGAAATGGATAAAACCAGAGAATTCCTAAACTCTGACTGAAATTCCTAGACATGAAATGCGAACATCCTTAAAGCAGACAACGAGGAAGGTATAGATATACATGTTGACATAGATATAGGAAGATGTGGTGTGAGTGCCAATGAGACATCTCTCCATCCAAATAACAATTTAAATAACATAAGTTACATTTGCTATATTTGTTCGTATTGCTTTTGAACTTTTAAAGCTATAAAAAAGGGGCGAAATATATCAAAGGGACATCCAAACTCCTTTGCCAAAACCTAGCTGACAACGACATGGGTACAAAAGAAAAAGACAAACAGATAAATAGCATAGAAAACACAACATTGTTAAAAAAAAAGACGAAGAAACACGAACCCCACCGAAAACTGGGGTGATCGCCGGTGCTCCGGAAGGGTAGGCAGATCCTACAATGAATTCTAGGCTTTCAAACAATCATCTTTGAGCGTTCCTGGTGAAGGTAACTCCATTAAAAGCACTTCGGACGGATTCAATGTATACCATGTTGTTTTCTCTACTTATAGCAGCTAATTATCGCAGTTAATATAAAAAAAATCAATTAAATCCACTCCTACTAATTTCGTGTTTCTTCTTAAGAAAAAAGTAAGAACGCATAAAGCTTGAAGACAGATTCAAATTGAAAAAAAGGTTCAACCATATCTAGAGCACAGCAGGTTATTTTATAAATGTTTTTCAGATTCAACACTCTAAAATATAAGGATTTAGCAAAAATGAAGAGATAAGCAGTGTGGAATTTATTTTAAAGTCTACTGTTGTTCATCAGAATTTCCATTTCTTACTTAAATGAATTTTATTGGGGCATAAGCTGCAAAATTTTTTTTTACAGATTTTACTCGAATTTGTATATTTCATTAAGAACATGCTTAAACGTATATCCAATTATAAAAAGTCTAAATGAACAATAAACAATTCATTGACTCGATGATATGTATTTGGATTTCGTGTGTATTTTAGTCTAGATGACATCTAATTCACCATCGAAATTTTAAGTTACCGAAATATAATTTTGTCCCTTGATTTCCCTGAGCAATAATGCTTTCTATTTTTCTTTAAAAACAAAGCATTTTAAGTGTGCATATCTTTGTTACTGTGTATGATAAAATTGTGTCGACTATTTATCTCTTTTTTTTTACAACAAATAAATATTCTTTATTCTTCAAATTGCTTTACTTCATTGTTTAAGCTTCAATAAAGTATCCCTGTTAAATACTTTCTGAGTATCCAGGAAAATACACAGAATATAATAGAATATAAACATTATTTATTTTCCATTAATTAAATCAATCTTTTGAACTTTATGAAAAATACATTTTGAGATACTGTTTTGTTTTCATTCATAAACCTTCGTAGCTCCTTTATAAACAAAGCATACACATCTAAAAATATCAGTTTTTGCTCGGATACATAGTACGACTTGTAAATACAAAAACCTAGTATTGTCAAGAAATAATTAAAACTGTTATACCCTTGATCTGATATTTTGTATCCAACTACTATATGCTTTGCTAATATCTTGTTTTGAAAATTAATTTTTGCTAGAAGATAATGTACTTTCTCCCAAAAATATTTCAGTAATAAAGAAATGTAAATAATCTTCTTTTTTATTGTTGATATCTTTTGTTTCATTTTTTTTTTTTTTTATTTTGCCATCTTAATTTAACCTTACATATATTGATTATACTCTAAACGGAGTTTTCTTTTTTTTAAACTTGCATCCATTCTTTTGGGATGCAGGATTTTAACATCTTAAACTTTGCAATCCAGTTTGTTTTATTAATTAACTTTTTTAAAATAAAACTTTCGGATAAATTTCCTGCACGATCCAATATGTCGTTAATATACACCAATCCACTTTTAACCTAGTTCGGGAAAAACAAGCATTTGTTGCGATATTTAATATATGTATTTCCCCAAATGATTTGTTTTCTAATATTAGAACAGTGATTAGAAAATGTTGATAAACCTCCTCCTGTTTTAACCCAACTTGATATTACTTGTAAATAAGTCCATCTATTGATTTGATATTATTTAAATTCATGTTAAAGACTAGAAAGTTTTTACCAAGATTGTTAAAATATTTAGTAGGAATAATCTTCCAATTCGACAGATTGGTTGTTGTTAATTTGGAGACCCATGAGGCTTTCAGTGCTGAAAAATAACTGTCAAAATCAATCATTCTCAACCCCCCTTTTTGGTATTCGCCAATAGTGTGTTTCTTTTTACTTTGTCATTTTTTCCTTCCCAAATATATTTGAAACAGCAGATTTTCAATTTCTTTCAAGTAAATATCTGGAACTTTGCACGAAGTAGCCAAAAATGTAAATTTTGGTAATATTAAAGATTTTATGATCAATATTTTCCCAACCATTGTTAATTTTCTTTTTTCCCATGTTTTAATTAATGATTTCATGGTATCAATTTTAGGTTCCCAATTTAACTTTTTACATTGAAGTCTATCGTGATCAAAATAAATGCCTAAAGCTTTGACGGGGTTGTCTGTCCAGCGTATGTCCTCAATCTTAACTGCGCTGTTTTTAAGCGCCCCAATCCAAATTCTTTCTGTTTTTTTACGGTTTAGCTTCAACCCTGAGAAAGAACCAAATGTTTCTATTATATTCATAGCTTTAGATATATCTGATTTTGAACTACAAAACAGTGTTGTATCATCAGCTAATTGTGATATTGTGATGCTATGTGTTTTATTATCTATAGTAATACAAAAACCTTTAATGCCTGAGGTTTGCCTCAATCGCTCAGCCATAATTTCGACCGATAAAACAAAAAGTATATAAAGGACACCCATGACGGATTCCTGTAGAGTTTTCAAAAATTTCGGATACCCCTCCATTATTTATTACACACGTCTGTATTCCCTTATATAATGTTTCCACCCATGATATGAATGATTCATTAAAACCAAAATGTTTTAGAACACTTAACATAAATTCCCATTCCAAAGGATCAAAAGCTTTTGTAAAATCAACAAATATTATAGCGCCATCTATTCCGTTTGATTCTGCATAGTCCATTATATCTTGGATTTGCCGTAAATTAAATCCAATAAAACGATTTTTTACATATCCGGTTTGATCTTCATTAATTAATTTAGGAAGAAGTTTTTTAAGTCTCTGTGCTAACATATGAGATAGTATTTTCAAATCTACATTTAATAATGATATTGGACGATAATTGTCTAAAGATAATGGATCATTTTTTTTTTTAATAATAAAGTAAGAACACCTGTTCGTTGTGTATATGAAAGAAGTTTTTCCTCATGTCCCTTATTTAGAACTTTTACTAACATTGTTTTTAATTTTTCCCAGAACGTCTTATAAAATTCAAATGTTAAACCATCTAGACCCGGTGATTTATTTAGCTTCATCGTGTTAATAGCTTTAGTACATTCATCTATAGTAACCTCCCTATCACAAATTTTAAAGTCATCTACATTTATCTCCCTTTCCATAACAGTATCACCTACATATTTATGCAGTAGATCTTTATCTGGAGCCGTGGTTGTATATAATATTTTATAATAGTTTTTAATCATTTCTAAAATTTGTTCTTGGTTTGTTGTTACCTCGTTATTTTCATTTTTGAGTTTGTTAATAGATTTTTTTACTAGTCGCTGTTTTTCTAATCCCAGAAAAAAAAATTTATTCTTTTCCCTAGTTCTATCCATTTCTCCCTTGATCTAATTTGAGCCCTCTTTGCTTTGTATTCATAAATTGTGTCTAATTGTAATTCCAATTGTTTTATATTATTTGTTAGTGTTTCATCTTCGTTTAATTGTTCATCTCTCATTGTCGTTAAGTGTTCTAATTCGCTTTCTAATTTTCTTGTTGTCTCCCTTTAACAGTATAGAATAGATTCGTCTCTAATTTCAATTTTTAGATTGTCCCATAATAAACGGATATAGCTACTGTCACTATTGAGTATACAATTTTCGAACTGATTTATTACTCTGTTGATTGTTCTTTTATATTCAATATCCTTTAAAATAGAATTATTTAGTTTCGAGTATCCCTTCCCTCTTTCTGAAGCCCCTGTCTTAAAGTTTAAAACTATCCCTTGATGGTCAGTCACTTTAATCAGTGCCGGTTTAATTTTACAATATTCAACGAGAGACTGAAATTCTTTTGCAATTAAAATTATATCTATCCTACTAGTTTGTGTCTTATCCTTTCTTTTCCATGTAAACTTTTTTATGTAAAATACGCCAAATATCTATAAAATTATAATTTTTCATAAGACCTTTTGATCTATTAACAGGTTCAGTAAAATTTCGTATTTTTATTTAAGCTTTTCCTATCTAAAGTCTTCAACGCTTCATTGAAATCGCCGGCAACCAGAGTAATGCCTATAGAATTTTCCTTTATAAAATTGTTTACTTTTTTAAAGAAAGAATTTCTATCTATCCTATAATTTGGCGCGTAAAGACAAACTAAAGACAATATTACATTGTCCATTTTCACATTCAATAAAATTCAATGTCTGCATGTTTGTTGATACCTATTGCTACCCCCCTACTTGCCGTAGTTCCATGACTGCAGTGAAAAATAAAATCAGTTTCCTTTTCTAGACTAGCCCTAGTTTTTTCATTGAGATGTGTTTCTTGTAAAAGGGCAATGAAACACTTATTACGTTTAACCCAATCTATAACTCTTAATCCTTTTTCTTTATTTCGTATACCATTAACATTAAGTGTACATACATTAATATGTGTCATTGTAATGATTATTCAAAAGGTAATTTAATTTCGTTGACTTATCTATACGATCTATTCTAACATTAAAGTACAAAATTTCAATTGACAACAGGTAACATTTTGCGACCTTATTTAAACTCGTGTCAATTATTAACCCGTGAAGTACGGACGTACCCAGGTACAAATAATTTGTTTCATCACCTGTTACAATGTGTATAAAGCATTTAATTTGGACAATTTCGATAGGTGGATCCCAAAGTTGTTCATTGTTATCATCTTTAGATATATCTTGTGTGTATGTGTCTTTATCTGGTATACCAAAAACGCCTTTCACGTTTTGAAGCATTCCCATATTCACGTTCTTCGGTAAAATGACATCATGGGCTGATGCGTTCTGTACTACAACATGAATTTTCGGAGAGCTTCCATTTCCACATCTTACAAGACTTTCTTTGATACTTAGTTCTTCTGGTATATCGAAATTTCCTTCTAGCATGAAAACAGCTGATGTGTTATTGCAGGTATTCCTGACGTGCGCAATTCCCTTAATCACGAACTTTGAATGTTCTGGAATAATTATATCCCTTTCCCATTTTCTAAAAGAGGGACGAAATACCAGAGGATCAGTCAAACTCAGAAATTGAGAATAAACTGACAACGACATGGCTAAATATGAAAAAGACAAACAGACAAACAAAAGTACACATGACACAAAATATAAAACTAAAGAATAAGCAACACGAACCCCACCAAAAACTGGGGGTGGTCTCTTGTGCTCCGGAAGGGTAAGCAGAGTCTGCTCAATATGTGGCACCCGTCGTGTTGCTCATGTTATAACAAATCATGTAAATGGTATAATTCGGTAGGTCACATTCATAAAAGGGGAGGGGATTGAAGTTACGACGTAAGGAACATATCCGATAGCATTTGTGAAACGATTATTGCGTAACGTTCAACCAAATCAAGATGGCATCCGTAAAATTTACGAAGAAATGATTTAAACTTCACCATTCGGAACTCTTGCTTTAATAGCTTCCTTGTGAGCATCAACTCTCTATCAAGAAAATCATGATAGGAAATACAAGCACGGGAAGTTCCTGTGTGTAGTCGGGCTCATAATAATAAAGAAACAAGTCGGCAAGACGAGGACACAATTAGTTCCCATTGGAATGCCTACAGACTGTTGAAAAACATGTCCTCCGAACGTAACAAATATGTCGTCAATCGAGAAATCAATCATCTTGATAATGTCAGATTCAGAGAATTTTTGGTTTGAATCAGAGTGATCCTTTACAAAGTAGGATTAATCCATCCATTAGACAATATAGTGGTATCTACCTTGGCCGTTCTTTGTTACGAAACAAAGCAATACCAACTCTTTCAATTTGTCTTTTAGTTTGGAATGTGGAATACTTTAATGTTCAATTACGTTTTATCCTATGATCGGTTCATTCATGTCCAGATGTGAGCTAAATAGAAATGGCACTTCTAGATTTTTTTCTAATTTGTTCTCTTTGCTTTTCAAAATAAAGATAAATTGTACCAATCCTTCTTATAAAATTTCACTGCCATTTGCCGAACGGACTATTAGTTCGCCAACCATCAATTCACTCAGGGGTCTGGTTTGAATTTCGGTCATCTTTTCACTCCTGAACAGGGATGATGGATATCTGTGCTTCCTTGTCGCATAGAAGTCGAAATTATTTCCCTTTCAAGGACAGTCAACCTCGCATTTTTATTCAACTAATCTAACTAAATTTCTTTTTTGTTTTGATGAAAGCTGAAATACAGTTCCTTTCAATTAACTTACATACACTTTGCGCTCATTCGGATCCTATCTGTCTTGTTTGTCTTTGTCTCTAAACCTATTTGCTCATCAGGCTTTGAAATGTTCGGAACTTCTGCATATCCAACAATGAGAACTTTATCCTCCATTTCCTGATTGTTGACATTGCGGACATCCTGGTTTCCTCTCTCGGGTTGTCTTATTTACCGTATGTTGTTGTTATTGTTGTTCATTACTAACTGTTAAATTGCTGTCAATTCCCTTTCAACTTCCTCCTTAATATCTCCGAAAACATCGCTCTCTTCTGTCGCTTTTTTCTTGCTTACTTTACCCCTGGTCCTTTACTGTTTACTATTCGTTCATTTTCTCGTAAAACCATTTGATTTAATGAATATATCAATGTTTCGTCACGCCTGTTTTTATATTTCAGAATCGGTCTCATTTCTTGCATAATGTTGTCACTCTGTATACCTGTCATTTGGTGGTGTAAAACATGGCTTGAACTAAATCGGGGTAATACTGGTGTTCATCTTCAATTTCCGTTGATGCAAATATTACTCATTACTTATATCTTGACCCCGAAGCAGGAACTCAGGATTTTCTTTTTGTGATTGTGATAAACTACATAGTTCTGTATATAATTCTGTTGCTGTCTTCGCGATAATGAGCTTTAAATATTCCCCTCAATGTTAAAAGAGTCAGGTTACCCCTTTCATCTAGGTATTTACGTAAACTATTCTCTGTTGTTAATGACCGTATGACGACTTTGATTATTTCTCTGTCATCATTCCCTTTTTCCGCGCCTTTTCTATTTAACGAAAAAGGCTAGTGAATAATATGCACGATTTTGAGTAGCGGGACACACATGATACCGTAATTCACCTATACAACTGTATTGAAATTGTAACTTTAATAAACCAATAAGAAATAGGGGTCCCTACAATTTACAAAACTTCACTGTCTCACATTTCGTTTTTGGAGAGTCATTACTGATTACAGTATTAACTACTAAGACCACTCGGCCACCGAAAGAACCAAAAGAAACGATGCAAAGCAATGTACTTTCAATATGTAATAAAATTCAATACAATGTACCAATTGCAAAGTAAATGATTGCCGAATTGGTCAAATATTTACAGAGTGTTATTCATTTATCAAAATCATTGATTTAAAAAGCAAATACGCACATTTTTGTTTTGGAATTTATGTCAGTTGAAAAATCGTATTTTCGTCCAAAATTTCAAAAATAAATATATATTAGAACTTACAACTTTAAACGTAAACATGGTCTGCTTAAAATTTTGAATGCCTTTGCAGATAATTGAATACTTAACTTTCATTTTCGAAATTAAATGTATTTTAAAAGTTGTGATTGGCTAAGACCTCTTTAAGGAGGTAACAATGATAAGTTCCAACAGATTCACTCACATCTCTGGTGAAAATCTTGACAGTGAATTTTGTTGTTTTAAGTCTTTATTCATAATTATAAAGATGACATCTCGACTTTCAGGGTTGAAATTACTTTAAAGTACACGTACCCATGTAGAGGTCCATAACCTTATCCCTGTTCAACTAGAATTTATTCAAAGTCAATGAGTTTGAGTTGTCAATACTTAAACCACATACGCAGCAGGTTCTGTTTACACTTCGGAGTCACTGAGATTAACCAAAGTTTTTCGAGGGGTTCATGTTGCTTTTGTTGTCTGTTTATTTTTGATTTATTAGTTTGAATGTTATTCTGGCATCGTTCGCCCCTACTTTAAAGGCATTAGTATTTTATTCATTATTTTCTTGTATCTACATCACAGTGTATTGTCATACCAGAAAAATTTTTCTGTATAAAATATGGAAAATAGTCAAATGGGGACTCTGGCCTGATGCGTTGCATTTTTCTCCACCATTTCTGACAGTAAGATTCCAACGTCTTTTCTCACATTCCTTTTATAATTCTAACCAACCCCCGATACACATGATTTTTGTGGTTTTTCTTGATAGCAAATTATTGATTTTTATAGAGCTTTTTAAGTTTTTTATAGATTTTTTTTTTTGGCGATGTCTACTGTTACGATGCAATAAAACGATCAAAGCCTTTGGATGCAGCAGTTTCGTATACACCATAAAAGTTTAATTAAACGCAAATTAAATTATGTGAAAGTGAGGTTCGTCTTAGATCAAACGGGGTTCCCAAACTGCGCTTTTCTTAAAGCTATCCATTTTGGTAAATTTATTTGTTATTTAATTGGTATTACAGAAATTAGAACGAAACCACAAAGGTGTAATTTTAGATGTTTCACCTGTTCGTCGAATACAATCATTTTAACTGTTTAATCTTTTTAAACTTTATGTATTTGTGTATTGCTATATTCATTTATTGTTGTGGCTTATAATAATACATGTTTTATTTTTTAACATGTCGACGTAGTTCTGGGACAGCAGGAGAATGAATACTTACGTAATTTAAAATTAAATAACGCACCAATTTGAAAGTGGAGTAAATATTTTACGAGTCAATGAATACCATCTACAAACATTCATGAAATAACCCAGACCCCGTAATTTCAGCTGTATTTGGCAACACTTTTAGGATTTTTTCGTCCCCAATGCTCTTCAACTTCGTACTTTATTCCAGCGTCACTGGTGAGTCTTTTGTAGACGAAACGCACGTTTGGCGTAAATACAAAATTTCAATCCTGGTATCTATGACGAGTTTAATTATTCAGTAGTGCAATATAATATAGAATAGTGCACGATAACTTTTATTAACGTTCTGCGAGGAACAATGTGCTTCTATACAATAAAGTGTTATGACACAGCTATGGTTACTAATAATACATGAATGAAATAATGAAAAATGATAATGTGAAGATTTGAGGTGATATCCTTTTCAATTTTTCTGAGGGAGGAAGCTCAAGGGTGAGGGGTAGAAAAAATTTGGAAATGAAAATGATTGCCAAGGGAAATGAAATTGAATTACCTTATCAAATGTAGTATAAAAAAGAAATACATACCCTATGCATATGCTAGTGGGTCAGAAGTCTGCATTGTATATAGCTAGCAATTAATAAAAATGCTTATTAAAAGTAAAAATTGTAGTATCTCGATAAACTGAAACAAACAGCAATTAATCTTTTTCTTTCGACGATATCGTTACTACAAACGTTGAAGAAAAGTTTAAATCCATTCATCAAGATTAGAATTCACTATATCGTAACGACCGTGAGAAAATGACATCATCACTTTCGCATTCTACCAAACATTAAATGTACATTTTTCTAAAAATAGACATCTTTTTCCCACTTTAGACGAAAGTTAGACGACTTAAAACTTCCGAGAATACCCAATGCCTTGAAGCTTCAGCATTGCACGTTGTTGGTTGAAAATTTTTTTAGTATTTATTTCGCCGCTGACAATTTTCATACATAATTTGATGGCAACGCGTTGTAATAATAAATCCTAGGGATTACCATTAATCATGATGAGAAACAATTGGGGGGAATTCCTTCTGAAATATTGTATAAAACTAAAAGATTTTGCATAATGTTTATCAATTCATTTCTGGATAAAATTGATACTGGACAAAGAACAAAAACAAAGTATAAGCCAAAATGAAACCAGTAGCAGCCCACTATATTGCTTCCTTAGGTATGTACATCGGCTTGTTGCAAAAAAATATAATACAGGATATACTTAACATTTAGGAATCACACGAAGATTTGGGAGAGGATCTGTAAGGGGTTCACAGAATATTTGGCAAAACGTGCAAAGAGACACAAAAAATAGGAATAGACAACACAAGCAAATAGAAAAATTATCAATAAATAATGGGATGTTCAAATACAAAAAAAAAGGAAAAAGGGCAAACAGATTTACGAAATAGAGATACCATGGTTTTAAAAAAAAGGAATATAAAAATGAAGAACACCATCAGGACCCTCATAGAATGAATGTGATGTGTAATTTATGAATTAAATGCAATAGAACGATTTCAGTTAAACTTGAAATAAGGTAAACGTACTAATAAATTATAGTAGTAAAATGATTGTTTTTTTTGGCCGGACTCAAAAGAAAGGTGTAAAAAAATTAATGTAAATATTTAAATCAATTAAATAAAAATGCTATTAAATATAAATCACTTCAAAGAATTTCAATCATCTTATTATGATAATTTTTCAGTACATACACCTTATTGAAATTCGTTAAATCATTTTATGAATTTCATTGAAATACATTTGTTTTTGTTATTAACTCAATTTGCTCAATATGATGGCGTAATATTGTTTTTGAAGACGGTTTTAATCCATTATATCATAATTCTTAAGGTGTTTGTAAACATTTGCATAGACAGACATTCGTAACTAGAAACTATTAATTTGTTTTTCGGGAGGAAAATCATCAATTTTGGTAAATGATAGTTATGGTGTTTAGAAAGAATGTCCTACTTAATTATTTTTACGATTATAGCTCAAAATTTTACAAAATCTCCAAAAATTGTCGTTTTAACCCCCATTAAGTATTGCATATTGGGTTATATCTACGATAATGCTCAATAATCGTGTTCAGTGTGAAAGATAGTGTATTTAGAGTGTGTAGAAATATTTCTCTTCCTTTCGGAGTGGGCAACAATTGTTTTACTAGATTTGAACGAGGGTAACAACTGTTCATCTCATCATTCCGTACAATATCATTAATTTCAAACCGTGAAATTATTTGCAGTTTTATTTGCTTACGTTTAAGTATTTCAATTATTTGATACGGTCTGTACCTTTCTATACATTGTTTTAATAATAGTTTACATGTTTTTCAGTTTGTATAGCCATGATTCATGTTATCTGTTTCTTTGCTGTGGCTGATTGTCCCTGTGATAATCAAAGCCAACTCAGATCAGATGTGATATTGAAATCGCAGGATGTTCTTAAACTGACAAATCAAACACAATTGAATTATGTAAGTACAGAATGAATATATTCATTTGATTCAAAACAGTCATGGAGTCGTCCGCCATCTTGGGTAGTAAAAAAACAAACACACTCGTTTTAACATTGACACAAGTCATTCGTCACAACTCGGCCGATATCGTACCCTCATCTAATAGAAAGAAAGTAACGGATTCCACCGAGGATTACAAAATGTGACATAAGCAAATTTTTAGAGAAGAATCCAGTTTACTATAAAGAATTTTTATTTTCAATAACACTCATGAA
Source organism: Mytilus galloprovincialis (assembly GCF_965363235.1). NCBI lineage: Eukaryota > Metazoa > Mollusca > Bivalvia > Mytilida > Mytilidae > Mytilus > Mytilus galloprovincialis. Next base: position 39,142,228 of record NC_134851.1, on the reverse strand, counting down.
TGCAAAATGATTTTTTTTCACAAATGTCTACGCTTTATCCTTTCGTTTCTCCACTTTCGGAGCAATAGATTTTTTAAAATTCAAAGTTTCTATTAACTACAAATTATGAAACAAAAATGCATCGCCTTTAAAGAATGATATGTCCAACGTCGTTTTAAACATTAACATGATGAAATAAAACTGATTAATTCGGATAAAAGATGATGTTTTAATCCATTTTGGTTATTAGTGACAAGATACATCAGCACATTATAATATATAGTCCGGTTATGACTTTCAATTGATAGTTTTGTCATTGGCGTCGTAATATAAACAAACGTTTATATGTATTTATTTTTTTTATAAATATAGAGTTTTTTAGTAATGTTTCTTTAGAAAGCCTTTTCGATTTCTTCTTTGCCATAGTTTTTTCCTTCAAAATAATGAATAGACATCTGTGTCAATGATAACAAAAACAAATGTGTTTGTTTTGATGGGCAAGTAAAGAATAGGAGACCCTTGTATGATTGGTTTACTTGATTGGTCTCATTCTGAAAGCTTGAAACGAGATCAGGCACGGATAATTGTATGTTTATCAGTTATTCATAAAATTAGTTAATATACGTGAAAAATCAATAAATAAGGATCAGGTATAATATCAAAGATAGTGTGATAACCTCACATACATTTTATTTTTAACTAGTATTATTAGAAATATATTTTAGTTTATCAGAATATTATGTTTGTTTTAGGTGACATGGTGCCTCATAAAATCGGATTTTCAAAGGTCTTCTGATGCCATTTACCTTGAACAAATGATTTACAACGAGACTGTTTACCATCAAACGCAGGAGAAATCATTCATGGTAGAATTTACAGAAATGGATAAGACAATAGATAGTATATTTTGCAAAATTCAATCAGATTGGACACTTAAAAGTCAAAAAGGCTTTACATTTTTATGGCATAAATGAAGATAGTAAATTCGTTGAAATATGGGACTGACATTATCTGCAATATTTTATTAATAAATGATTCTGGCGAAGAACATTATTTTACAGTTGTTTATGAAACTTTTATAAGCCTGAGACTTTTAGCAGTATAACTTACAGAAAATTAGAAAAAGTATGAACTAGACAATTTTAGAAATAAATGAATAACAGTAATTTGAATATATATATTGATTAGTAAATTTAAATGGTCAATTTGAAGACACTTGCATGTTTTGAAGTGATCCATTGAAATTTTTATAGAATGTTAACAGTTTTATAGTGTTGCATAAGTAAAATTTAAATATTAAAAATGTTATGTGTATATGTTTATGTTATGTGTATATATTTATGTTATGTTGCTTTTGAATGTCAATCAATATGTGAAACTTGTATTAACTATTTTATTACTTACTTTATCGCAAATGAGCAATAAGTTAACAATGTTCTTACACTTTTAAATTAATAGACTATATTCTCAAAACTATGGTGGCCGGTTAGGGCCATTTCGCGTTTTCGCGTTTTCGCCCTTCATATTCTATAGGGCGAAAACGCGAAATCGCGAAGTCGAAAACACAAAAACGCGAAGTCGAAAACGCGAAAAGGCGAAATATTTTTTCTTTCCGATTTCGCGTTTTCGACTTCGCGATTTTGCGTTTTCGCGTTTTCGCCGTATAGAATATGAAGGGTGAAAACGCGAAAACGCGAAAACGCAAAATGGCCTTTACCGGCCACCATACATAACTGACTTTTGACTCCGGATTATATATGTTTTCGACATGTCATACACTCTGTGATAGGACATCCTGGTACTCTGTCATTTAAAAGAAACGGAGAGTTTACTATTCACTTTAATAAAAAGTTCAGGTCAATGATTTTTTTCATTGTACATGTAGATTATATTAATCCGTAAAATATATATATTTTACTTAAGATAAGTATATATATCTTTATTGATAAGCTTATTCATGTCTGTATGAGGTCTTTATTTTTGTAAATAAAAGTTTAATTCTTTTCTGTGTTTATTATGTTCTGTTACTTTTCATCGCCTCTATGAAATCAAAAAACTGATGGTTAATTGCATTCTATTATTGCTCATTTGACTTCTTTATATTTGAAGACAAAAATTCTTAAAGTATAAAGTATTTGATAGAGCATGTATTTGAAGGTATGTTTCATTGTACCATAAGACTTTACACATATAATTAAAACTAGAATGACCTAAATTGACTATATAGCTAGCACACAAAATTTGGTTTCAGTCAAATCTGATGTCATTAGATTGTTTAATAGACGTATTTAAACTTGAATGCAAATTTGTCCGCTATTACGTAAAAACATACATGTTCCAGTAAAACTTGACACCAATTTTAAAATTTAACGTCACAATTCAAAGGTAATTGTTGCTTGACGTCTAAAGGTTATTCGGAGCTGATCTAATGTCATTTGGAGACAAAATTCAGCTATTCCAAAAGCGCAGATTCGTTTATTGTCTTCACATATAGCATAGGTCTCTTAATTATCCAAGTTAATTAGAAAATGCTAGACATATTGATGATTTTGATTGAACAAATAGTGGGTTGTAATTTGAATCAGAAAAATACTGCCAATCAACGCTTCAGTACTGTTATTTACAATTGTATCAAACATTTCATTTTGTTTATAATTTTTATGGCGTTCTGATATAGGAATTAAAATAATAACAAGTCATATGATTGCCAATGAGACAATTTTTTGCAGAGTTCAAATGATATGGATATAAGCAATTATAGGTCAGTGTGTTTAATCGGTTTAAATAATCAATATAAAACGAATGTTTGCACAATATGTATTACAAGTGAGAGGTTTAGCTAGCAATTAAACCAGGTGTAATTCGCCGTTTTTCTACATAAAAAATGTCTCTACCAAGTCACGAATATGACAGTTGTTATCCATTCGTTTGAAGTGTTTGAGCATTTGATTTGCCGTTTCATCAGGGACTTTCCGTTTGGAAATTGTCTCGGAGTTCGGTATTTTTGTTGACATCGCAACTCAAATGACATTGTAAACATATCGATGTATAATAACTACGGGTAATCTGTTATTGAAACGAAGTTAATGTCCATTTAACTTCTTTAACGATTTGTTGCACCTAAAATCGTAACTGTCGATAAATTACAGTCGCTTTAATCTTGTGTAAATTTTATAGATTGCTTCTTCATACCGAGTCTGTTGTGTGAATTTAGGTTGTATATAACCTTGAATCAAATCATATATTTTTTTTAAAAAATGTGATATAGAATGTTATCTCGGAAGTGTTCCGCTGTAATCTGAATGTAGATATTTAGCTTCATAATTTGGTATCAGTTTCAAGTCAATAAGCATTTGGACATTAAAAGTGGTTCAATGTAAAAAGAAAGATAATTTCCCGTTTTCAGATTATAAAAAAAAGTACTGTAACCTTTATTTTGTGGAATCGATGTAAGTAAGCCATCTTCTGTGCTGTGTATGTAAATTCTTCTTTTTTTTTGGGGGGGGGAGGGGGCAAATCTCGACGATTCTATAATCTTTGAAACTGGATTGTTGTTTTGCTAACATAACAGCAGTTGTTCGCCATGAAGTCTCTGTGGAAAATGATAAACTTAAATTTTAAACGGAATATTCAAGGCACAATTTGTCCTTCCTTTGCTTTCATGGTTTATTGGGGCTAGTTTTTAAGATTATCAAAATCAACTCATTACCATGTAATATTTACATCGTGCTTAAAATATCATTGAAATTATTTGGAATATGACCAATACACAACTGTGATTTAACGCAATCAATGCACTTTAAAACAGACGTCAGGGTGTTATCATAATCGAATCGGCATATATTTGATCTACGAACACAATCATTGACTATGATCTTGTAGAAAGATATGGTACAAGTATGATAAAGTATTTGAAAAATATCAAACAGAAAATTGAGGATCAACAAGAAAGCACAACAACATGACCAGTAGTTCCCAGTATTGTAAACTATCCCAGAAATGATTGTGTATTTTCGAAAAACTGTATGTTTGCAATTACAACAAAACAGCAATCATCAAAATATATTTATTATCATCATTTCTCACAAATATATCCACTACTCCATGCAGGATGGTCACAGGGTACATCGTGAAGGATATATCTTTCTCGAGAATAAAACATCATACAGTGTGGTGGTAATGTATTTGATCCATCGGGTTGTCTAGTACCGAAAGCTTTGTATGTCATCTTGGTCATTTCACCGTTCTGTATCCATCTCCAGTCTCCACCAGGGACGTATCTGTTTATGTTGCGCCCTCCGATAAAGAAGTGTAAACCTTTAATAAATACCCACGTGATCATTTCATAATCTTACATTGCTATGATGAATTGAATTCTCAGTTAGATATATAGACTTTACGTGAATTTTAAAGTCATTATTCACCAATATTGACATGAGCATGGAATAAGACCAAGGTACCAGTATTATTTATTTTAGGTATTTTTGACATACAGCTCTACAACGGTTTCGGTACTTATACATCTTCGGATTTCGAATGTTTGGCTTTGAGCGTTCCTCATGAAGGTAAATCCAGAAAAGCGCTTCGGAAGCAAGAAATTATTAAACGTGTTGTTTTCAAATTTTTTAATACGCCAGACGCGCGTGACGCTCATATCAAAATAGTTATAAAGCCAAACAAGGACAAAGTTGAAGAGCATTGTGGACCAAACATTCCTAAAAGTTTTGCTAAATGCGTATTAGGTAATCTATTCCTGGGATAAGAAAATTCTTTAGTTTTTACGAAAAATTCAAAGTTTATAACAGCAAATTTATAAAAATTATCATATAATTGATATTCATGTCAACACCGAAGTGCTGAATACTGTGCTGATGATACCCTCGGGGACGAAACGTCCATCAGCACTGGCATCGACCCAGTAGTGTAGATAGTTATCAAAGGTACCAGTACTATAATTTAATACGCCAGACGCGCGTTTCGTCTACATAAGACTAACAAGTGACCGATTATCTGTTTATTTCTTAACCTATTTCCATGGCTAATACATAAATATACATATTATATGTTTAGCTTAAACTCGAATTAGATAAAACATTAATTGGACAGTGATGTTTGATAGAAAATTCTTCAAGTGGTGAGAACAACAGCATGTCTTTACTTGTAATCAGATAATGAACTTTCGTTTTATTTTTTTAGCCACACTATACATGATTTGATTCTTTCTAAAGAAACCAAGAATACGTTGCACATTTATTTGTATACAAAGCGGAATGCAATAGATAAAACAATACAAATGTCCAAGGTAAGGGACAGGGTTGAACCCTCATATACATGTATAGTCCTGTCAAATTCTGAATGGGTCTGTTTCAAGTCAACATTCTGTCACTCATTGGTTGGGGTTAGTTTTTGTTTGTCATATTTGTTTTTCGAATATTGATCTGTGTCATTTACGCATACTCTTAAAATCGTTCATTTATATTCATATTTATCAAAAACACGTGTCCAAACAATATGTCTACCTAATGAGTCGCAATTAGTCTACAATGCATTTTGATTCTTATTTCATTGATGAGCATCATGATTGCCATAATTTGTTCCAGTTCGAAAGAGTTTACACATCAATTAAACGCCTTTTTATCACATTTGATACTATAAATTAAAGTACTTAAAAAAAGGAAAATAACAAAAATATCGAACTCAAAAATTTGCAACGGAAAATTCCTTCAACAAATGACAAAATCACCAAATACAAAATATGAGAGACCTCATTTGTCTGAAATAATATAAATGTATCGTAACAATCTGAGTTAACGATAAGTCTTCAGTACACGCAAGACCATACGCTTAGACAGTCACACATGCGAACAGTTTGAAGCCTCAATTCATAATTTCATTAATATTTAAACACTATCTAATAACTTACAAATGCTTTATCTGGAGTCGCTTTCTCCTTGCTTATGAAGTAACAGTTATCTCCTATAGTCCGAAATGGGTACCTGCATTCTTCTTGAAAAAATGACTTTCAAGACTAGATTAACATACATAACAAAGACCAGTTCACAAATATATCTATATATTTGGTTTATATTAATGATTTATGATTCTTTCAAATAGGTATAGGAAGATGTGGTATGAGTGCCAATGAGACAACTCTCTATCCAAATAACAATTCATAAAAGTAAACCATTAAAGGTCAAGGTACGGCCTTCCACACGGAGCCTTGGCTCACACAGAACAGCAAGCTATAAAGGGCCGCTGAATTACAAGTGTAAAACCATTCAAACGGGAAAACCAACAAATGTTTACTTTGTATGAAAATAACCTAAAGATGATTAGTTATAAGCTCTTTTCATCTAATAAATCAACAAGTCTATTGTTCGTATACTACGCCAAATTTGGATTGAAAAAAATATGTTCCGAAGTTACTGATGCTATTAACTAACAAACATAAGAACTTTTGTAAATGTTAGGGAATTCGCGATCCAGTTAACGCATAAATAACCTCTAAAAACCTTTTCAAAACCCTAGGCTTTCATGTTTCCATATGTTACGAAAGTAGTTTCGGCAACATGCTCTTTCGAAAAGATAACATAGGGAAAAAACACTGTTATAAACTGATCAAATTCAGGCATTTTATTTATGTAATCAAGTATAAAAATTAAATGGTTATGTTGAAAAATCGCAAATGTGTTCATATGAAATAGTTATTGACATTATATTCATATAAGGGATGTCAACGATTACTTCAGAACTCGAGTATTGCTCGGTAAACCTAGAACCGATTATTCAATGGATATTCGACGTATCCTGTTTGTTTGTTAGAATGTTGTTGACTTTTTAAAGAAAAAAATATTTTTTTTAAGAGCGCCTCCAGGGAAATTTCCATATTAATCAAAATTAGAATACGTTTCGAATGTTTGCGTTTAATTGTCATTTGAAATCCCACATGCGCTATGAACAAAAGCACCTTTCCAAGGCCTACACTTTAAGATAAAATCGTGTCTTAGTCATGCTACCACCTCTGTTCCACCAGAGCAAATATGTTCTTTTCTTATTTTATTTAGGATTGTTAGTTACGTAACAAAGTTGATAAATTGACTCGCCCCAGAAAAAGTAGTAAAAATGATATTTCTAAATAAGAATAGATTCGTTGCACCATTTGTCGACCCTCAAAGAATGCTTATAGTTCTTATCATCACCCCTTTGTTGATCATAAATGTTTCTTTACGATTCCCAAATACTGTTGTTTTAGTAATCAATTTTCTATAGATATTTATTGATTAATTGATTATATGATTGTCTTATAACGTAGTTAGTACATGAAGTAAATGAACTATTATATATGGTATAAAATTCCTGGGACTATAATCTAGTCATAGGTATTAATGTTGATGGTTTTACGTCCATAAGACAACACCCCAGAATCCATAAATTTTGTGTTTCTATTTTGTATATGTTTTTTTCCGAGCTTGGTACTCGAGTACCGCTCGGTAAATAATACGAGTACTCGATGAATAAATCTTCATCGAGTTGACATCAGTATTTTTTATCATGTAACTATCAATAGTTAAAAAGATGAAACAGTAAATTAATATCGAATAATATAGATGTAAAATTATTATTGACATTTGATCAATACTTTAAGAACTCAAAATGTGCATGTGCAAATTCAGTTATAGTTTTCTGACAAACAATCATGATACTAAAAAAATATTGAAGTAAAGATCGATAAAAATGTCGTTTTTCAAACAGAAATTTCATAATGAAGGGTAAGTTTGTTAAAATGTTGAAATTTATATAGTTGTAAAACGGAAAGTGTGACGGTCAAAAGATTATTGGAAATGAAAATGTAATCCTAAAAAAAGTGGAACTGTAGAACTCTGTAGAAAAATGGATCTGTTTTGTCATCGCTTGCATGTGTGGAAATATTGCGACTGATGGCTTTCCATATTTCATACATTGAAGAAAACAAAATATGGCAATATGCTTTTAAAGTCAGAGTATGCAAAGAAGGATAACAGGATGTATTAAAAAATAAGGTTTGTTCACCAGACCTCATCAACCAACAACCGACTAGCAGTTCGAAATGATCCCAGATTAGTTACTGTTAAAGGGGCACTAGCTACGAGATATATAAAAAATCTAAAGTTTGATTTTTTTCTGTTCAAACAATAATAAAAGCGAAATAGTGAAATAACAATTCGCTTTTTGCAGCCAAAAAGGTTCAATTTTGTCAAATTACGCTAAGAAACATTGATAATTAGTTATTCACTTGCAAGTGAATGAGTCGACCTCTTTAAATCCGTATTCATGTGAACTTCAATTTAACCCCTAGTTAGAGATTGACAACGCCTGCATTGTACGTGTACTGGTTATTTAAAGAAAAAGAATGTCAACAATGAAAGTGAAACTACGGTAGATCATTTGATTACTAATTCGATGCACATAAAATCATTCATATACGGTTAAAAACAATGAGAAACATCTATTCCTAATCTATAAAATAAAATCAAACAGATATATAAAAATCCAATTGCACGTGTTGGTTTAATCTATTCATATCTTTATTATGTTTACATCGCTTATATGGTCATTTGAGGTCAAATCGATAGTTAATAAGATGGCGTCTGGACTAAAATACACACGAAACGAACCTATATATTATCTACCCCATGCTCTGTAAACTGTTTATTTTAGATTTTTGATAGTTTTGGATAAATGTTTTACATTGTTATAAATCAAATATGAGAATTTGAGTCAAATCGGTGACCATGAGATTGACAGCTAGTGCCCCTTTAACATGAACCCATATCAGTGAGTTGAACTATCTAACGACATTGGATGGGACCAACACATCAAGGGCAACACCAAATCCAACCAAGTACAATAATTCATGAGGCGCAACACTGGGAAGTGTCTACATACATCAAAGCACGTACACATATACACATTGTAAGTGTATCCACATTTTGAGTAAATATTTGCAGAATGGGATCACAACGAAAACACTACTTTAAATCCTTGAAATATTATAAAGCCGATCGAGCTACACACTCTGCCATCTCAGCATAATGACGAGAACCAGAAGCAGTTACGAACCTTGAATAAACCTAGGGTGACAGACACTTAAATCAAGGCGACAAAAACCAGAGGATTAACAGTATTTATAACGCAAACCTTAAAAGCAGTTCTAATCAGACTAATCATGTGGAAGATGATCACTGACATGCAATGCATTTCCATTTACCAGCGATTAAACAATGTCAGTTTGTCAATTGTTTAAATGAGTAACTATATGCAGACCGCTAAAATAAATGTTACTTGCTTTTATCTTATTTTACTTTCACGTGTTACACTCATTGAGACCGACCTCCCAGGTTGTCGTTTGCACAGCAGTATCGGCGTTATAGAATTTAGCTGTAAATCAACAGCATATATTTTTTTTTTCACTAAGAAAATTGTCAGACGATTCTTTTCAGTCATTTTTTTGTACATTCTTGAAATATAAGTAAAAGACGACTAAAGCTGAATCTATTTGGAACCCATTCATTATCGACCTAGCAGAATTTTTATTCTCTTTTTCTCTCCTGTAAACTACAAATTGAAATCAGAATTCTTCAACTTTGAAACTTCCGTTATTATCATATTTGTCTCTGTTCAGACATCTTTAATCTCTTTATTCAATCAATTCAAACGAAACCTGACCATTTTATAGTCAAAGACGATCAACGAGGATGGACAGTGATTGTTAAGATAATTTTCAAGCAATCGTGTGTTTTGAACAGCTATACCAGTTAATTCGGTTTGCTTCTTTCGCATTACGACATATTGAAATGACAGAAAACTGTCAACATAAATAATTGACTGCCATGTGGAAAATAAAAAGAAACCAATTTTAAAAGTACTCAGAAATAAAAATTCAAAAAAATCCCTAATATTAAAGACAATATATTGACTTAATTTCCTATATAGTATTCACTTGTAAAATAATACTTCTTAGCATTAACGTATGTAACATACCAGAATGGCCTTCTGCATGGGTCCTCGCAATCAAGACGTCACCGTACAGGACAAATAAACTAAGCGCAACAGCAAAAATACTTAGCATGTTTAGTTGAATGAAGAATGGAGAGCCACGAAACAGTACATTGATTTATATAGAAATGAGCTTAAATTTCATTTAATGGTGGCAACACATGTTTCCATTTTTTTCACAGTATCAGTGTCAAATGTGAAACATTTGATACATATTACAACGAGTTTAAAGTGCTAGTGAAATTCACGTGACTTTAAACATGATCAAGGTCAGTACGTGCAGCTGTGTTATTCTAATTTATTTGCTTTGTGTTTGAACAAGTTGCTAAAGCCCTTAATGAAGAGAAAACAACTAAAGCTTTCGCCTATTAGGTACTAGAATAAATTTTTGACAGAAAATCTCGTTAAATCTAACATTGAACTGGAAGCCAGTAACGTAATTGTAATCTCTGAAAGTTTTATTTATTTTTTTTTTCATTTTAAACGCAGAATGGATGTTTATAGCTTTTAGATATCATGATCACCCCCCCCTTTTTTTTTTATTCCAATAATTAACGTAAAAAATGATTAAGAATTGTGAAAATGATATTATTAGACCAAACCATTTTATCACATCTAACAGCCTCTTTTAATTGAATGTGACCTGCCGAATTTTACTTTTCATCTTAATTGTTCAACAGAACGAAGGCTCCCACATGTGAAACAGGATAAATTATCCTTCTAGGGTACATGTGATCACCCCTGTTTCAAGTTAGGTTCTTGTTGCTCAGTCCTAATTAATTGCTAGATTGTGCTTTAAATTTTATTGTTTGTCGTAAGTCATTTTAGATTTGTTTCTATGTTGTTTGCCATGACGTTGTCATGCAGTTTATTTTCGCCTTATGAGTTCGAATATTTCTTTCGTATCTTTCGCTTCTCTTTTACTGACTAGTGACCAACATATATTAGACTTTTTTCATCCATGCATAAATATGCATCAGTATATTTTCGATAAATACATTAAATTGGAGCTACAACTCAACTTACCTTCATATAATAATAACAATTAATAGTTTGAACACAGAGCGAGTGGTCTCTTCCTATATAAAGGTATACACAGACAAGCCTCTGGTATGGATCAATACTTAGGGATGTCAGCTATATCAATTGGGTTCAGTTTAACGAAGGTAATATAATATGGGTAGAAATATATATGTCAAATGGTCATAAATACTTATTTTGTTGCTAAGATGATGTCTGAATAAACAGTGTACTGATCATTTTTATGTATTACTAATTAACATGTAATTACCGCAACCCAGTACGTGATTTGTAAATACTGTATCTGTTGTTACACCTTCTCCGAGTTTAAATTGTTAACTACTTTTATTTCTGCTTAAGATCATAAGCATGGAACATTTTGAAGAAGAAAAATGTTTGGATGATTGCTTAATATATCATGATTAGAATTTAAGGTATTTCTGAATGAATATCTATCGTTAAATTGATTGATTTTATTTGAATTCAAGTATTGTTTCAGGATGGTGCCTATCAACAAAAAACTCAAAAACAAACAGCAAAATAACTTGTTTTTCTGTTAACTCCAAGAATATGTTTCATAAATTATGTGTGTGATTTTTCAGTTAGTCTTTTAAAAAAACTTTTTTCTTAAATGTAATCATTCTTCTTCTTTACATGTAGCTGAACTAATTGAATTTGTGTTCATTTAATCATGGGTTGGGCATTTATATTCGAGTATTTCATCCCGAGTAATAGCGGGTGATCTACGTTTGCCATGCATTATTTTGATAGTAATAGGACACATACAGTAACTTTCGCAACTGTGAAAGCCCCATAAATTCGATATTTTTTAGCAGGTTTGTTTAACCTCACAAACTTAAAAAAAGAATGTTCTTTATTGTGTGCATGGATATTGTTCTGATTGCTAAACATTAAATAATAAATAACGAATAACTATTACATAACCTGTTTGGAAAAAAAACACTTATCTTAATACCAATTAATGATAAAAGCATGTGACTTCATTTGATAGTCACGTGCATTTAGTTTCAAGATGGTGAGTAACGAACACGAATCAGTGTAGGTTAAATTGAATTACTCCATGGAAGTAGAGTGTCATATCGTATACAACATCAACATTGATTTATAACAATCTGTCGGAATGCAATTATTCTAATGCATCAGTGGTTCTGATCGGATGACAACAAGCGTACATTTTTCTGTCTTATTGTTTGTGGCTAGAGGAAGCCGACAGTTTGAATTCTTTAATGTATTGACATATTATTTCTTAAAAAACAAATAAAAATAAATTATTTTTTTCACCTGAAAATGTTCTTTTTATCTAATTTTATTACTTTCTAAGGCGAACACAATTAGGAAACCTGAAAACGCAAAGTGTTTACATTTAAATATGGAAGCATACATATCACTTCTTCCTGCTTTTTCAAAAGACGATAATATAATTTTGCAGACTTTTCGTTTGATGAATTATACACCAAATTTATCGATGAAATAGATTGCTTTGTTTGTTTTGTTATAGAGATAAATGTATTGCATTTGAAGCTTCGTCCATGTAAAACGTTTTAATCAGTTGTAGCATAAATATAACCACAGATCAAACCATTTTTGTCAAATTTAATTAATATATTGATAGTGTTTACATTGAGAGCATTTTTTCATGTTTTTCTTGCTTTTCCGAATCATGAAAATCATATAATCTATGTTTACAGCGATGATAAAAGAAATCTTCCCGATAAAGACCATTGTATATAAAATATGATAGTAAAAGAGTATACAACATGCACATTGCAATGCATGGCATAATATCTTGTCGCAATAAATTGTAATGAAAGTTTATAATCCAGAAAGTTGGTCGCACGATCCAAATAACAAACATCATAAACATTAAGATATATCGCTGTAACCTAATTGTACTGTCACACGTGACACACATCTGGTGATGCACACCTGAAATGCAAATTTTGAAAATGAGTAAAGAGATAGAGCTGATGTAGATTATGTATACACTGCTGACATTTAAAACAACATTTTCATAAATACTATCATCGCATACATTTTATAGGTTACATGTAATATGGGACAAAGAATTTATTTATTGATTGTTTGCTGTTGCTTTAGAAATATTTGATACATTTCTGTTCACCCCACCATTTTTTCTTAAAATGTCCAGTACCAAGTCAGGAACATGGCAATTGTTATCTTATACCTCGTTTCTTAGTGTCGTTATGGTTTTTTGTTGCACTTCAGTGTTTCTGTTGCTTCGTTGTTTTCCTCTTATAGTTGATGTGTTTACCTCAGTTTTAGTCGGTAACCAAGATATGTTTTCTCTCAATCGATCTGTGACTTTCAAACAGCGGTATACTACTGTTGCCTTTATCTGGTCTATTCAAGCATGCTTTGTCGTTTGGATTGTCTTCATTGTTGAAGGTCTTACGGTAACATGTATACGTAGTTGTTAACATTTTATTTCTAGGGAAAGTTTTTCATTGTTAGTATTATTACATTTCTTATTATATATTCCATAAATGGATAAAAGAAGATGTGGTATGAGTGCCAATGAGACTACTCTCCATCCAAGTCACAATTTATAAAAGTAAACCATTATAGATCAAAGTACAACCATTGTAGGTCACAGTATAAAGTATATTTTAATAGCTCAGTAATTTTCTGTTAACAGGACCCATAACTCTATCATCTGCACACCTAAGATTTATCCCAATCGCATAATCGAGATAATTAAAAACAAAAGAGGTGTTGCTCACCTTCATCTTAAACAGTAATCACATTTTGCTTAAAATCATCGTGAAAGCGCAATAACTCTATACATACTTAAATGACTATTTCAAGACAATTGACATGTTTTCAGATCTTGTCCTGCTGTTAATTTGTGCTTTTTAAAGCTTTTATTTACACGTGTGTTTATTTTTTAAGAGCTAAGGCAAAATTAATAAGAAAGTGGCAAAACAAAAAAACTTCAATAAATAATCGACTTAATATTTCACCAATGATGACTCTCTTGTAGATGATGTATTGCTGGTCACTACTTATGGTTTCGAGCTATCTGTTATAGTTTTCATAATATGAGGCACAAATGCAGACCATTCACTTTGGTAAAAATTCGTCATTGAAGAGTAATAACTCTAATAAGGAGTAAGCTGGCAATTTTGGCCATGTCAATCAAATTTTAGATCTCGTCTTTCTCATCATTTGTCCAATTAAAAAAATCTGTGTTTTAATTATTGTTTAGAAATAAAAGACAAAAATGAAAACAAATATAGAATTTGACATTTAAGGGCAATAACTCCTGTATAAAGTTTTTACGTAAATAGACAGCAAGTTAATCTAAACATTCAGAAAATTTCCGCTCCTATCAGTGTTTTCTCTAATTTTTTTTTCCGGTTTTCAATATAAACATTTTACCCCTTCGATCTATTTTAAGTTAGGCAAGCCATTTTGGGTAGCAAGCAGATACATTTAAAAATAAATACTCGAATAATGATTGTGGCAAAGTTTGGTGGGATTTGGACAGGCAGTTTCAGAGGAGAAGATTTTTTTGGAGATATTTGACAAACACGAAACAACTAGGTAAAAATTACCTTTGAAGAGCAATTACTCCATTGAGGAGTAGTCTGACGATTCCAGCCATGTAATTTTATTTGTAGATCCTCTCCAGATCTCTCTGTTTTCCTGGTTAAATTTTCTCTCTGTCTATTATAGTTTTCAAAATAAAAGACAAAATTGAAAAATGATCATAAAATATGATATTAAAGGGCAATAACTCCTATAAGGAATCGTCTGATAATTTTGACTTAAATCGACAGCAGGTAGATTTCAACATCCTACCCATTTCTCCTGCTGTTTTTTTTTTTTTTCTCTATTTATACCGGTTTTCATTATATTCGACAAAACGTTACCCCAGTGTTCTATTTCTAGACATGTTGCTCATTTTAATCGACAGACAGGGTTATGAACACATTTTAAAAACTTTATACCAAAATGTTAATTGTGACCAAATATGGTTAATTTTGACCAAGTTGGTTTACAGAACAAGATTTTTGTAAAGTTAGCGACGACGACAACGACCAACGATGGATGTCAAATGATGAGTAAAATTCACTTGAACCTTAAGACCAGAATTCCAAAATATTGTAAAGATTCAGTTCTTAATCAAAATCTTGTTAGAATTTCATGGTTTTTACAAGGGCCAAAACATAGCAATAAAGTGAAAGTTACGGTTTTGTTTGTTTGTTCGTTTAATGACCGTTTCTCAAAAATGTATTCATATCCGGTTGATATTTTGGCATTTTTGTCGAGCCTTCGACTTTAGTCGAAAAAGCGAGACTAAGCGATCCTACATTCCGTCGTCGTCGGCGTCGTCGTCGGCGGCGTCCACAAATATTCACTCTGTGGGAAAGTTTTTTGAAATTTTAATAACTTTCTTAAACTATACTGAATTTCTACCAAACTTGGACAGAAGCTTGTTTATGATCATAAGAAAGTATCCAGAAGTAAATTTTGTAAAAATAAAATTCCATTTTTTCCGTATTTTACTTATAAATGGACTTAGTTTTTCTGCGAGGAAACATTACATTCACTCTGTGGTTAAAGTTTTTAAAATTTTAATAACTTTCATAAACTATCCTTGATTTGTACCAAACTTGGACAGAAGCTTGTTTATGATCATAAGATAGTATCAAAAAGAAAATTTGGTAAAAATAAATCTCCACTTTTCCGTATTTTACTTATAAATGGACTTAGTTTTTCTTCCAGTTAACATTACATACAGTCTGCAGTTAAAGTTTATAAAACATTTATTAGATTCATAAACTATCATGGATTTTTTACCAAACTTGGAAGCTTCTTTCAATCAAAAGACAGTATCGAGAGGGAAATTTTTATTGATGTTTTTCCTCATTTTTGTTGAGTCTGCGATTAACAGCAAAAGTAGGCGAGACACTGGGTTCCGTGGAACCCTTACGAATTTTTCTAAAACTCGATATATGTCTTAACATACAATTGTAGTATGCTGATCTTCAGTTATATTTTTCATGAAGTTTCTGTCTTATTAATAACTACTCGCAGCTCAATAGCAGAAGTTTAAAATTCCAAATATTGCAATAATATCTAGAAACATTTCAAATTTTAACAAAATACATCAATTTACCTTGTTGCCCGCGACTGAACACACTTTCCTTTCTATTCCAGAGCAGGAACATCGTAAAAGGAGCAAGCATAAAAACATATTCATAAATACAATACCAGAATGAATTGTAGCATTGCAACACAGATATTGTGAACATATTTTCAAATATTCCACATTTGCTTTTCAAAACGCTATTATTAAAAGCATTGGAAGTGCCTTTTAACGTAACGTTACCGTGTGAGTAATGGTTATTGAAGCTGCGAACAACCCAAGTTCCAAAAACTAATAACACGAACTTAAAAATGTAAACTGCAAATGCAAATGATATTTTCCTCAATTCTTTGGTGCAGATCACGGCGAATGTAAATGAGAAACATGCCACGGGAAATGTATAAACATCAAATCCGAAATCACTTATTCCATGTATATGATATGTTGATTTCAGCCAGATCATTGATGCAAAGCTATGGTGAAAAAATCCGATAAACATAGCAAAGAACAAACTGTTTGAACTTATATAGTCATACTTAAAGAATTTCGATAGATATGCGATAATTACCAGCATCCCTAAACCCACAGACAAAACAACGCAGGCTAATTGAAAATATTCATTGGATATTTTAAAAGAGTTGATTGTAGGAATGTTGAACATCTTTCACCGCTGCTTTCCTTTTTTTTCTTTCCTTATCTTTGTAGTGACGAACTGTTCTATTGGTTCTATAATCAAAGTAAAAATTTAAAAATATTAATTGATAGCAATTGTAAAAATACCCAAACATTTGACGAATATATTTGAATAACCGCGACACCAATCGGTTTGTTTTATTAAAAAATTATCTTACGAGCGAACGTTGTTGTAAAATTGAGAATGGAAATGGGGAATGTGTCAAAGAGACAACAACCCGACCATATAGCAGACAACATCAGAAGGTCACCAACAGGTCTTCAATACAGCGAGAAATTCCCGCACCCGGAGGCGTCCTTCGGCTGGCCCCTCAACAAATACATATTGTGCATAGGACTGGAGAATAAACCAAATGTTTCGGGAGATCTAACTTCTCATTGCATAGGACCGGAGAACAAACCAAATGTTCCGGGAGATCTAACTTCTCCTTGCATAGGACCGGAGAACAAACCAAATGTTTAGGGAGATCTAACTTCTCATTGCATAGGACCGGAGAACAGACCAAATGTTTAGGGAGATCAAACTTTTCATTGCATAGGACCGGAGAACAAACCAAATGTTTAGGGAGATCTAAATTTTCATTGCATAGAACCAGAGATCAAACCAAATGTTTCGGGAGATCTAACTTCTCATTGCATAGGACCGGAGAACAAACCAAATGATTCGGGAGATCTAACTTCTCATTGCATAGGACCGGAAAACAAACCAAATGTTTAGGGAGATCTAACTTTTCATTGCATAGGACCGGAGAACAAACCAAATGTTTACGGAGATCTACTTCTCATTGCATAGGACCGGAGAACAAACCAAATGTTTAGGGAGATCTAACTTCTCATTGCATAGGACCGGAAAACAAACCAAATGTTTCGGGAGATCTAACTTCTCATTGCATAGGACCGGAGAACAAACCAAATGATTCGGGAGATCTAACTTCTCATTGCATAGGACCGGAGAACAAACCAAATGTTTCGGGAGATCTAACTTTTCATTGCATAGGACCGGAGAACAAACCAAATGTTTACGGAGATCTACTTCTCATTGCAGAGGACCGGAGAACAAACCAAATGTTTAGGGAGATCTAACTTCTCATAGCATAGGACCGGAAAACAAACCAAATGTTTCGGGAGATCTAACTTTTCATTGCATAGGACCGGTCAACAAACCAAATGTTTAGGGAGATCTAACTTTTCATTGCATAGGACCGAAGAACAAACCAAATGTTTAGGGAGATCTATGTTTTCATTGCATAGGACCGGAGAACAAACCAAATGTTTCGGGAGATCTAACTTTTCATTGCATAGGACCGGAGAACAAACCAAATGTTTAGGGATATCTAACTTTTCATTGCATAGGACCGGAGAACAAACCAAATGTTTAGGGAGATCTAACTTTACATTGCATAGGACCGGAGAACAAACCAAATGTTTCGGGAGATCTAACTTTTCATTGCATAGGACCGGAGAACAAACGAAATGTTTATGGAGGTCTAACTTCTCATTGCATAGGACCGGAGAACAAACCAAATGTTTAGGGAGATCTATCTTTTCATTGCAGAGGACCGGAGAACAAACCAAATGTTTCGGGAGATCTAACTTTTCATTGCATAGGACCGGAGAACAAACCAAATGTTTAGGGAGATCTATCTTTTCATTGCATAGGACCGGAGAACAAACCAAATGTTTCGGGAGATCTAACTTTTCATTGCATAGGACCGGAGAACAAACCAAATGTTTTGGGAGGTCTAACTTCTCATTGCATAGGACCGGAGAACAAACCAAATGTTTAGGGAGATCTAACTTCTCATTTCATAGATATTATACATGTATTAACTTTTGAAACAATGATTTATCTCTAGGATAGATAAATCATTTCAAAATACGGCGAAAACAGATGGCATTCTCTTTGGCAAAACATTGTTGAACGCGGAAAATCATGAACGGTTAATATAAAATTTTGAACAGCTAACGTGTGCCTATAAATAGTTTATCCAAATGAACTTCAATGACGTAGGTTTATGAACATTTTTGTTTATATTTTCCTTCCTTTTTCGATGTTTTTTTTTTGGTGGAAATTTTATCATATATTTTAACTTGTAATAATAAGTAGCAACTTCCAAATTAGATAATGTATTTAGTTTTAAAACAAGGAGCAGTTACGTATCTTGTACAAGCACTTGTTTATACTAAACATTTATTGGCTGTCGATGAGGTTGATACTATCAGATTATTATATGGCATTTTTCATATCAGATGTATTATCAGCCCAAGGTTCAAAATCAGCACAAGAGCCAAAGACTCGAGGGCTGATATTGACCGAGGCTGATAATACATCTGATATAAAAAATGACATGTTATGATCTTTTTATCATATGCTTCAACAATAGAGAAAAATAACAGTTTAATATATTAATACTGTTTAGTAGTTCTCACGTAGAAGTTCAAAAGTGAAAAGTTACCGGACGTCGGACCCCAAATGTAGTACATCCGATATGAAATCTTTCTTACATATGCCTCAACAGAGGGAAAAACAGCAGCATGATACATTTTTATATTGACGATAAAAAAAATCAACAAAACATAATGAACACTGTTTGGAAAAATTTGTAAAGTAATTTTCTAAATTATGCTGGAAACTATTAAAATTGCATTTAATACATTTATTTATATAAATATTTATGATATTGTTCATGCATGATATGATTACTTTTTATCTCAAAATGTCGTTGATTTGAACTCATATCGAAAAGTATGACATTTTAGCAAAGATATTAATAGTTATCAAAGGTACCAGGATTATAATTTAGTACGCCAGACGCGCGTTTCGTCTACATAAGACTCATCAGTGACGCTCATATCAAAATATTTATAAAGCCAAATAAGTACAAAACCTTATATTATTGACTATGAATAAATAATTTCAAAGGAGACATAAGTTAAAGTTAATCAAATTTTCACTATATATCAAAATAGAAAACCCTTTATGATGAAGCTTACGAATTATAATTGTCATAGAAATATCTATCTAACATACCGTTCTTTGTTCTTCTGTCTTGAAATAATTCTTTATCATATAACTTTACAAATCAATGTGTAAGTTCGAGTTGTAAATGGTCTATTAACTATGCAACAGATTGTTGAACATAAAACTATAATTATTTTTATATTTCTTAAAAGCTATTTAAAGCTTGTGACATACTTATATAATTGAATATTCACAAAGAAGTGTTTATCATTTATCAGCAAAAGGTAACATTTTTTCATCTAAACCAAACAAAAGATAAGATACTTGTAGTACATGATTCATAGTGCTATACACAAACAGTGATACGGTGTCATTGCGTCGTTGTCGTTGTCAATATAATGAAATTGATGCAACTGTCATACAAGTGAGAGGTTAAGCTGGATATAAAACAAGGTTCAATCCACCATTTTCTTCAGAAGAAAATACCTGTACCATCCAGGAATATGACAGTTTTTGTCCTTTCGTTTGACCAGTTCATAAGTTTAACAGTCATTGCGATTTTACGATTTTTTGGATGCTTTAGAGGATGGAACATTTACACGGTAGCTAGTGATTTCGTACATTGACTATTTCATAACTGAAATACCTGAAAAAACCATTTCGTACCCAACATCTACCGTGTTGTACCCATTATCTAAGCAATTGTGTCCCTTTTGCCTAACTTTTTTTACCATGTTGTACGTCATAAACTCAAAACTTGTTTTCTATTTTGTATCATAAATTTGCTAATCGTAAAAATTGGTATTGGAGATTTTGTGAAACAAAAATGTAAAAGAAAAAAGAAAAATCCTAAAAACTTACCAGTTTTAAGGATTTTAAATGTTTTACCCTTTATCATGTTTATTGGAACTTTCAGCAAAATATATACTTGTGTAGAATGTTATTATTATTTATTTTGTTTCACAATAAATCAATAAAATATGTTTTTAAACTTCTTGAGATGATTTTAATTCAAAAGAAAATACTATTATTATTCCAGCAGTAGAAAATTTCTCACGATGACACTTTGTTTACTTGCCGGGTTTAACCTTAACTAACTTTTCATCTCAAAAAAATATGAGGTTTATTAATCAACTAAGGAGTAATTATCTGTACGAAATGACATACATATAAATATTTCACGAGCTACGAAATGGCATGCACATGAATATTCCACGAGGTACGAAAAGGCATACATATAAATATTCCACGAGGTACAAAATGGCATAGTTATAAATATTTCATGAAGTACGAAATTGTAAGGGTATGAAATAAGTAAAGGATCTTAAGAGCCTGTGTCATTCACATAGATCTTTGTGCATCTGCAGTTTGATCTGTTATAGTTTTGATTTTGCCATTTCCGTTTCAATTAAAAAATAATGAAGTTCGGTATTTTCAGGTTGCTTAATGTCGAGCGGATGAAAAATTCATGTTTCACTACAAGAGCAGACACTTTTCCACCATTTCCTTTTTCAATTTTACTGCGTGTTTATCGTCCAATATATCCGGGCTCACCTCCTGTTTTTTTATGAAGACTGTACTTTGTGCTTTTGTTATTTATTGTATATAATGTGAATGCATGGCATGGATTTATTCCACTTTTGAAAATTATATAATATATGCTTTTGTTGGCTTATACGTTCAAGTTTCATTTTTTTTTTTTTAATTCTTCTGATTTATTTTCAAAAAAGTGTTTTCTACGGCTCTGCTTGTCAATAATAACAGCAGAAAAAAATATTGTATAATGCAGTTATGAATTGCTAATCATAGGAATGCAAATGAGCGAAAAACATAAGGTCTATGAATGACACGTGTATGGCACGCCATAACCATTTTAATTAGCTCGTAATTCGTGTTGCTCGGTCTTTAGTTTTCTTAGTTGTGCGTTGTGTTTTATTTTTTGGCTTTTTGGTCTTTTTATTTTTATCCATGGCATTGTCTGTTTATTTTCGACATATGCACTTGAATGTCACTCTGGTATCCTACGTTTCTCTTTAAAAAAATTTAATCCTTCTAATTTATCACAGATATCTTTGGATTATCTCAGATAAACTGGAATATTCTCACTTCAATTAAATTTCGAGTTTCTATTAAAACAAATGGTCACTACACTTAAGTTATTAACTACAAATGTACTTAAATTCTGTTTTATCTCAATAGACTTAGTAAATTATTAGGTTAGGTAAACTACCCTCCTTTAAAAGTAGACTTGTCCGACAGATAACCAATCTATCTGTCTGTAGGATTAGACTACTCCGAAAGGAGGGTAGTATTCCTAATATAATAACGACTTCACGGTTCAGCTAACAAGCAATCTAACCAAAGAGTCTACCTTTACCCGCACACTCAGATCATTCTGCTGTTATTCTGAATCAGTTGTAACGTCCTCTTTGCTATACGCTTCGTTGACTCTAACGACAGTTTAAATAGTAAAGCAACGTCGCTGTTGTTTCGGAAAATAGTGTGTTTGTCTTTTCTACGTCTTTCATTCTTGAGCCTCCTCATAAATATTTTTGCTTATGTGATTACTTGATCGCTTTTGTAGTGATTATTTGGTTACCAGAACAATCATTTCATGATTATTTGATTATTTGATAATCTAGAACTGTTTTTTTTTTATTATTTGATTATCTTGTTATAAATAATAATTGATGATTATGTTATTATATTTCATTTTGAAAAACAAATTGTGATTATGTGATTACTTGGAAACCCACATGATAGGCCTCATTCTTTGCCAATGCATTTTCTTTTTCGACGGTTAAGGTTTGAATGTCCCTTTTTATCTAATGTCACTTTGTTTAAGTTTTTTATGAGATATTTTCTCCAGTAAATTTTCATAGAGGGTCAACAATATTCGGTATATAACCTCATTTTTAGAAGTTTATGTCAGTAGTATATGGCATACGGCATATAATTCCCGTTCGAGTCGCCTGTTTTTAATTTCATGATTAGATATGCGCTTCAATAACCATTCTTTACACTTTTTTAACAATACTTGGTTTGAGACTGCAAGGAGTGCAAGATGACATCTCATTCACCTCGACTTCAAATAAACTATTCAGTGATCAGGTATACATGGCTAAATATTTTGTTATTGGCTTTCTTTTTATCCAAATGAAGTAGTAATGTAAAAATGAAACATCTGATGATTTTTTATTTTTTTATTCCAACAAATATGCTGATTATATGTACATTGCAAGCGTTCTTTCTTCCTTTTCGAGTTCATGAAAATCATATAATCTTTGTTTGCAGCGATGATGAAGGTAATCTTCCTGATAAAGACTTTTATATACAAAATACGACAGTAAAAGAGGATACACCATACACAATGTCATGCATGGAATAAGATCTTGTGGCAATAAAGTGCAATAAAAGTTAACAATCCAAAAAGTTGGTCGCACGATCCAAATAACAAACATCAGGAACATTAAGAAATATCGCTGTAGCCTAATTGTACTGTCACACGTGATACATTGCTGGTGATGCTGTCCTGCAAAATAAATTAGAATAATTATAAGAAAGATGGAACAGATGTATGTTGAAGACATGTATTGCTGAAATTTTGAAAAAAAAACCTTCGCGATGTATAAAATATATGACACATCATAGCAATACAAATTGGTTTCATTGGGGTTTTTTTTAAAGCCTTTGCCAAATTAGTATTTCTTGTCTGTTAAAACTTGCTCTGCCAAATTAGATTTTTTTTCATTGTTGAAAGCCGTCATCTTTGCTAGCCAAGGGTTACGATCCACTCCGATCCTCTTCACCCTTGGCAAATTAAGCCAACATTTGTGATAACAATGTTGTGCCATCTATCAGTTGATAAAAAAGCACTTGGACTCTCTTCAGTGTGGAGGTGTGAATACGATAACGTCTCAAGGTTACATACTTAGTGAAATAGGAACCGAAAATATACCATGACATTCCAACATTTGCACAAGAAACATAACCAGGAACTTTAATTAATTAAAAAGGAACTTTATTTTTATTTATATGTTTTCGTTGCTATTTCAAAGCGTAAGTAAATTCCTGGCAGTAGTTCCAGGGTCAAAACATCGCCACCTTATTGCTCTTTCGTAGTAGGTAATGTGTTGTTTGGTGGTTGCTTGGCGGCAGAACTTTGTAGTATCTAAACAAAATTGAATTTCCTGTCGTGAATTTGGGAATTTAATATTTTACATATTGCACAATGAGCATTTATAGTACGCTGACCTTGAATTTTCGTTAAGTTTCCGTCTTATTAAATAATGTATAACTACAACTTATTTACAGCAGCAAAAATATAAAGAAACATTTCATAAATATAAAAAACACATCAATTTACCTTGTTGGCCGCTTAGCACATTTTCCTTTATATTCCACAGCAGGATCGCCGTGAAAGGTGCATAGATAAACACATACTCAAAAACGTAATAAAAGCATGAAGTATAACATTTCAAGACAAATATTGTGAACATATCGGCATACATCCCACATTTACTTTTTCGAAGGTCATCATTTGAAAACTTGTCAGATGTGTTCAGTATAACATCATCGTGTGCATGTTGGTTACTGCAGCTTCGAACAATCCCGAGTCCTAAAACCGCTAGCAAAAATATGGAAATGTAAACTACATATGCAAATGTTGTTTTCGGGAAATCTCCTGGATATTCTTTGGTGCATATCACTGCGAATGTAAATAGGAAACACACGACGGGGAAAGTATATACATCAAAAAAGAAATCACTTATTCCATGTAGTTGATATGATGATTTCAGCCAGGTCATAGACCCAAAGCTATAGTGAAAAAATCCGATAAATAATGCAAGGAACAAACTGTTAGAACTTCTGTGGTCATACTTAAAGAATTTCAATAGATAATCGATTATAACTAGAATTCCTAAACCTAAAGTACAAACAATGCAGGCCAGTTGTACATTTTCACGCGAGATTCTAACAGTCTTAGTGTTGATTGGAGGGGCGTCGAACATCTTTAACCCGCGCTGCCTTTCTCTTTCCCCTTTATAATGACTGACTGGTATACATGGTATATATATATTACACCTATAAATAAAGTAAAATTTTGAAGGATTAATTGATTAGAAAACGATCAAAACCTTCATTCACCTATATCAGGACAACCCAACAAAATCCCAAAATTAAATTTGTAACATCTAACGTGTACCTATAAATAGTTTACCCAAATGAACGTCAATGATGTAGGTTTATGACGTTATGAGCATTCTTGTTTATAATTTCCTTCCTTTTTCGATGGTTTTTTTTTTGGTGGAAATTTTATCATATATTTCAACTTGTAATAAGTAGCAACTTCCAAATTAGATAATGTATTTAGTAGCAGTTCGTTTCTTGTACAAACACTTGTTTATACTAAACATTTATTGACTGTACTGTCGATGAGGTTGATACAATAATTTATCAATCCCAGAGATTTGGTAATGACCAATTAATGACCCATTAAATAATTATTGCCTACTAATTTGTAAATCAGATGCAGTCTTACCTTTAATGCTGTAATGCTGATCTCCTCAGGTATGAGAATTCTACATTTAATACATTTATTGATATATATATAGATATATATGATATTGTTCATGCATGATATGATTACTGTTTATCTCAAAATGTCGTTGATTTGAACTCATATCGAAAAGTATGACATTTTAGCAAAGATAATTAAAAAAACCTTATATTATTGACTATTAATAAAATATTTCAAAGGAGACATAAATGTAAGTTAATCAAATTGTCACTATATATCAAAATAGAAAACCCTTTATGATGAAGCTTACGAAATATAAATTGTCATAGAAATGTCTATCTAACATACTGTTCTTTGTTCTTCTGTCTTGAAATTCTTTATCATATAACTTTACAAATCAATGTGTATTTTCGAGTTGAACATGCCCTATTAACTAAATAACTATGCAACAGATTGTTGAACATAGAAATCATTATTATTATATTTCTTGAAAGCTATTTTAAGCTTGTGACATACTTATATAATTGAATATTCATCATTTATCAGCAAAAATTAACCTTTTTGCATCGAAACCAAACAAAAGATAAGATACTTGTAGTACATGATTCATAGTGCTATACTATGGTAGCCGGGTAAGGCCATTTCGCGTTTTCTACTTCTCGATTTCGCGTTTTCGCGTTTTCGCGTTTCCGACTTCGCGATTTCGCGTTTTCGCGTTTTCGCCCTATAGAATATGAAAGGCGAAAACGCGAAAACGCGAAATGGCCTTAACCGGCCATCATACTATACACAAACAGTGATACGGTATCATTGTGTCGTTGTCGTTGTCAATATAATGAAATTTGATGCGACTGTCATACAAGTGAGAGGTTTAGCTAGCTTTAAAACAAGGTTTAATCCACCATTTTCTACATAAGAAAATATCTGTACCAAGTCGGGAATATGACAGTTTTTATCCATCAATTTGATGTGTTTGAGCTGTTGAGTTTGCCATTTGAATATATAGGGACTTTCCGTTTTGAATTTCCCTTGGAGTTCAGTATTTTTCTGATTTTCATTTTGATGACGTCACTGTGTCTTGTTGATGAAAACTAATTGCTAACAACGGACATTACGGTTTGTTTTTTTTTTTTTGAAATTTTTCTCAGTTGTTGTAGCTATTCAATTGTGGGGCCGATTGGAAATTAACTTATAGTTTCAAAAGAGGGACGAAAGATACCAGAGGGAGAGTCAAACTCATAAATCAAAAATAAACTGACAATACCTGGCGCTAAAAATGAAAACGACAAACAAAAGAACACATGACACAACATAGAAAACTAAAGAATAAGCAATACGAACCCCACCAAAAACAAGGGGTGATCTCAGGTGCTCCGGACGGGTAAGCAGATCCTGCTCCACATGTGGCACCCGTCGTGACAACCAATTCCATTGACAATCAATCAGGTACATTGTGTGTACATCAGTATTGAATAAATCCTGTGACTTCAGAAATTTTGCGCAATATTATACAATGAGGTGAGCTCACTAATATGATATTGGAGTCCAGCCAAATTTTATTAACGATTTTTTTTTTTTTGATTTTTTAAAGTGTATAGTAAGTGGTGATCCAGCAAACGTGGACAACCGATTAAGCAGGAGAACTGATTTGTCCGGGAAAATATGGAATTATATCATGGACTTTCTACTTTAAAAATTGTATTAGTATTGCAGTATTTGATTATCTCAGATGGTGCCATTAAAACAAAATACATATATGGTTTGGCGATATCTGGCCACAGCTTTTATTCATAATATGATAGATTCATATAATATATAATATATATATATATAGATAGATAGACCATAGATGTATATGTATATGTAGATAGATCTATGGTCGGTTACCCGAAGATAATATGGCAACCAGATAGATAGATAGATAGATATATATGAAAATGTAAAGATGCACCGTGGGATACACTGGTGCTTTAAATTTAGAAAACACCGTGGGATACACAAGTGTAGTCTGTATTATCCAAAAACCTAAAATTTCATAGTTAACATTAAGATTCTATGCAGCGAATTCTGCCATTAACGGGAATATATTAATGATGCTCAAAGTTCATATAAAAGTCACTTTTCTCAACAGCAAACAAGTTAACATCATCAGTCAAATCTGTACCACCACTGTCACCGACACAAACCTGAAAAATAAATACAAAAGACCAGTATCTTGTACAATAAAAAGGAGTGGGAGGGCGGGTTTTCAAGTTTACCGCTTACGAAATTTAAACAGCTTGCTTGCTGCGATGAAATTCTGAAAAGGACTAAATGACGTCACAGAATAAAACGTCACTCATGTTGGGTAAATCTAAAACATGAAACACAATCCGTGAGTGGCCCCGGCGATAACTGAATTTAAGTCTATTAACTTAAATTCCATTATCTCAGATGGTGCCATTAAAACAAAATACATATATGGTTTGGCGATATCTGGCCACAGCTTTTATTCATAATATGATAGATTCATATAATATATAATATATATATATATAGATAGATAGACCATAGATGTATATGTATATGTAGATAGATCTATGGTCGGTTACCCGAAGATAATATGGCAACCAGATAGATAGATAGATAGATATATATGAAAATGTAAAGATGCACCGTGGGATACACTGGTGCTTTAAATTTAGAAAACACCGTGGGATACACAAGTGTAGTCTGTATTATCCAAAAACCTAAAATTTCATAGTTAACATTAAGATTCTATGCAGCGAATTCTGCCACATTGACGGAGGAAAACAGAGACTCTGTCAACCGCCATAAAAAGGGCGGTTCGCTGCAAAGCTGTGAACCAGATATGAGATAACTACAGATAGATAGATAGATAGATATTTTTATTTAATGTACAACTTGGTACATATATATATATTAAATAATCTAGATAGATAGATATTTTATTAAACGTACAACTTGGTACATATATATATTAAATAATCTAGATAGATAGATAGATATTTTATTTAACGTACAACTTGGTACATATATAAGATCAATATTCTAGATAGATAGATATTTATATTTAAAGTACAACTTGGTACATATATATGTTAAATAATCTAGATGATGTTTTGTGAACAACTGTTCAAAACATATTTACCTACACAGATAAAAAAACTTACCAAAACTACAGCAAACCATAAGATAGTTGATTGTATTTGTATATCATAAAATATAGTATATTATAGTATATCAACAAATAATATTAAAGATGTTTAAGAATTCATTTCATAAGCAGGTTAAGGGTGACAAGTGAAAAAAATCCAGTTGAAAAATTTCTGGTCTGATCGAAAATCATAATATTTTATGTAGCAACCCTGACAGCTAATTATAAAGACAATAAATAGTTGTAAATTCTATAGCAGCACCGTCCATGTTTGCATTGGTCAAATTTGAGACCATCCTTACTTAAGAATGATGAATCTCACAATCCATCTGATCATGTTCTTCATCTCATTGTGCAAAGACCCACTCTAGAACTACCTGTGTCATTACCTGCTACAAGTTTATTAAAAATATGTTGGATCCTTATAGTTTCATTATATATTCTGAGTTAACTTTTTAACATGCGACAAATATGCCACCACAAAAATGCATTTCTGTGGCTAGACCTAAGTCAACCCAATCTGGAGGATGTCAGTCTGCTACAAAAACATACTTACTATTGAGGATTCTACTATTCAAACATCAAACATTAAAGCTAATAGGATCTCCTACAATTCTTGTACGGCAAATAGCTACATGGAAGTACATGTATAGTTACATAGTAATACGAATACAATTTAAAGCATAATAAATCAAGAAAAATAATAATTCTCTGTTAAACCCTGTATTAAGTGTCAGTATTGGATCTCCAACCCTTTTAATAATCGTCCAAAAACAATTTGAAAGGACAGCTTCAAATACACTGAATTCATACCAAGTATAACCAACACAAGATAAGAAAATATTGCTAGACTCCAGCATGACTCTGGTTGTGGTAAATGTAAAGGCCTGGAGTGTTTAATACCTTCTTAAAAACTCAAACCTCAATTTTGACACATCATTAAATTACTAAAAAAATATCCAATCCTAGTAAATTAGTAATGTCACAATTTTTGTTGAGAGAGATACAAAATGTACAAGTAAGCAATACCTTAACCATTCATAAAGAGATAGGAAATGTATTCAATAAATCAACTAGAGAACCGAACTCATGAAAAAAGGAAAGACTGTCCTCTCTGATACATCTGTATGTACTGGGTGGTGTGGAACTTACAAATAAACGGTTACAAAAGGTCTGAAATAACAGTAATAAATTCACTTGGGGTAATAGCAGGATAAACATCTGCAGTTGGGACCAAGCATCTGAAGCAATCCCTCTAAAAACCAGAAATGGCTTCAGCCATAATGCAAAATTTGTACCAGATCAGTGATAATGAATGTCATACTAAACTCTAATCTAAAATAAAAGTTCATACCAAACTTACATAGGCCAGAGGCCCCAGATTTGGAACAGATACTAAAATGCCAAGGGGTTAAACAAGTTTTTAAAATCTCAACCAAATGAAGAAGAAACAAACGCACACCAATACGCACAGTAAAAATCACACAGTTTAAAGAAGTCCAGTGGCGGATCCAGAACTTTTCCTAAGGGGGGGCCCGCTCCAGTCATGCTTCAATGATTCATAATCAACCAAATTTTTCCCACAAGAGGGGGGGGCCCAGCCCCCCCCCCCCCCCCCCCCCCCCTGGAATCGCCTATGAAGTCAGAGTCAAATATCAGAATAGGTAACAAATCAAACAAAACAAAAATTGAAAATGACGATATTACATAAATCAACAACGGACTACTAACAGTTACCGACATGCCAGCTCCAGACCTCAATTTAACTGTTCGAAAAACTATGTCTTCAATATACGAAATATCTAGCACCATCCCGTCATGGGGGTTTAATATCATATCATCATAAAATATATTAGAGAAACATAACTCTTATCATACCTGCAACTGGTTTAAAAATAAAAGAGTTTAGTCCGATGCAAAGATGTGCAAGTGAATCAATATTGAAGCCAAAATAAGCCGTATATATGCAGGCAACAGTATCCCTACTTTATATAAGTTTGCTTTTATGTTTCGTTAGTTTTTGAGGTAAATGCTGACATTTGTCCGTTGTAAAGTGTAATACCATAAAAGATTGGATGGTCAATACCTGAATGTGTAAGATGTCTATGTAGAGGTGAAATTCTTATAATGTAAACGCCCATAAATACAAAGCAAGAATAACTGGATCAACTCAGGCAAACAGAAATTAAAAGAATGACTATGAGAACCCTATACTAGAGTCTAAATCCATGTACATGTAAGCAGAAACAAACATTTAGTATAACCACAGCAACCACTCTTTCTCTCTCTCGTCTTGGGTTTGAACCAGGTTGCCCAAAAAAACACTTATTTCCATTAAAGGACTAGGTGATTTGAACTTGAATATCACAAGAAGGCCTAGATTATGCAAAGTAAACACAAAAAAAAAAAAAAAAAAAAAAACACAAACAAGTGCTTAACAACATCTAGATACCCTCATAATTAAAGGCATAACATTTCAAATAGTCCCAGCGTTCATGCTAACTGAAATTCAACCTGTACTATAATTTTCATTAATAAATAACAACCATAATTTAGAATCAACTGTTGCCAAGCAACCAGTAGGGCCAATGATTTTATGAAAATGAAAAGTTCCTCATAATGCTTCCAGCCTAAAATAACAAACTGACACCTAAACATACAGTGTACGATACTCATAAATTGCGCAACTCCTAGAATCTCCCAGGATGAAGATTACCATACATTCTAGTATATATATAAATTAAAGCTGAACATTGTCGACACCTAAATACTAACGATTTTTAACGGTGGAGCAGACGCAAGACAAGCTGTAAATAATTACTTAGTTTGTACTAGATTTGCTAATATTACATGTACATACATGTATATATCCGTTTAACTGCGACGACAAATTTAAATTACACAAAACTTGTAAGTCTCATTTTAAAAGTTGGTTACAAGATAAAACCATTTGGCCCCTTTTTTCCCTTAATATATATATAAAAAAATCAATAATAATGAAAAGTTCCCACACACCTAAGACTGGTTGGTAGGGTTTGTGGCAAACAGAAATATTTGCAGTCTGTCCTAAAATGGTGATCAATAAATATAGACTTCTATAAATTTTGTGCTTTAAATTGTGGTACTTTATGCAGTACATGCATATCTGATTTTTAATATTCAGATTATTAAACAAGATAAATATTATAATGTTATATAAATCGGTAGCGTCCTCCATTCAAAATGTGATAATATATACCAAACAACATTTAAAAGTTTCACATGTAATATATTTATATAACAATTATATATAATTGTAACCTCATATTTACGAATGTTTTTTATTTCAAACACATGATGCGGCATCCCATCATGTTATGGCCATATAAATTTGTAAAAGTAACACATTCATCAATATTTTATGGATTTTAAGTTTAGAAACTGAGATATAAACGTTGCACAAATCTTTTCAATCTAACCCATAAGATTAGAAAAAGTTGTCTTAATCTTTATAAATATGTTGTTATATGTTGGAATCACATGTACATTTTGTACATGAGGGGTTTAACTTAAAAAAGTAAATACTGCTTTTAACTAGTAAATCTGACGATTACCTGATAAATTCTCAACTGGATCATACTAATGCAGAGCTCTAGGGGTTTGCATAAATAACGTCTGATGATGATCCAATGTACAAATGTATGTGACCAAAAGGAGTTGAGTTAGTGGCGTGATGAGTCGTGAATCCAGTCCAGTCTGGTGACCCATCTGTAAAAACTGGTGTGTCCTTGTTGTCTAAGTCTCTGGTCCAACTGTTACAACCCTTGGCCGTGTTCTGTGGTCGAGCAAGGTCTCTAACTGATCTACCCAACATTGTGCTACAACTCAACAAAAAGTAAATATTAGTTCCACAATGCTACATAGCATTGACATAACAAAACCAAATGACTGTACAAAGAAACAATAACAATAAAAAATTATGTATACTCATACATGTAGTTGTGTCGATAATAGTTACAATAATTTAAAAAAAATAATAATTCAAAATTAGTATATTACAGATTTATATATTTATTAAACTTAAATCCATAGTCAGTTGATAGTCATATAGTAACATAGTGTAATATTTGTATATATTTATTATAATTGAGTTATTACAATAATTCAAGCTGTGGCCTGTTGACATACATAATGATTGTATGGCTAAATTCTTGATTTAACGGTACTATTCATACCACATCGACCTAGTCTAGGCTAGAGAGTAGTAGCAACTAAAAAAATGTATACATGTCACTGTGATGAACGACTCTTGACAGTTTTTAGTACACAAATGTGTAGGTACACGCAAAATTTATAGCCGGATATATACAGATGATAATGTTTGCTTAAATCCACCAGCAAGCTAACATTTAGCAATGATTTCTTTTGGCTACTGCTTCTTAACTCCGGGTATGGTCTCTGTTCAAGATTTCCAAGATTTTTGTTTATTTGTATCGAAAGTTGAACTTCCGGTTGCGAACCTGGGTCCTTCGCCCCAAAGAGTACGTCCCTTTTACGTTCATATCCTGTCATGGCATATTTGCTGTATATGTGCTATGAAAGACCTAGATACACAATTCCCGATGTATTACTTTTAATTCGGAAGTTTTCGGGAATTCATTAGATAACACCTGCCCCACAACACATAATTATTAAAGACACGTTACTAACCTGCATGATCTGTTACAGCGCAAAATACAATTAGTTAGGCTTACCCATAGGCATAGGCACTAGACGATCTGTCAATACTCAATTTCAATAGTATAAGATATGGGGAAAAAGTAATATATAAAAAATCTAAAATAAAAACAAATTAAACTCGTCGTCACGATATAAATATATCATGATAATTATACACACGAATACATGCATCTAATTCTATGTAGAAATATACAATGACGCATGGTATTAACATTATTATAATCAGCAAATCTTAGGACAATGTTGCATCTAATTACTCACACTTGTAAAAAATAAATAATTATAAAAATGAAAACGACATTCATGGGACCAATTTCTCATTCAGTCTTTGCATGTGCTCTCCACGTGGCGATGAAATAATAAATCAAATATGGTTAAAAAATGACGATCGATAAAACGAATTCTTTCTAAGATTACTTCTAATAAACATTAGAAGCATGAGGCAGGTTATAACCATACAAATTCTAACACTAGTCTACTTTACAATTTCAATTTTCAATTTTCAAGTTTACCGCTTACGAAATTTAAACAGCTTGCTTGCTGCGATGAAATTCTGAAAAGGACTAAATGACGTCACAGAATAAAACGTCACTCATGTTGGGTAAATCTAAAACATGAAACACAATCCGTGAGTGGCCCCGGCGATAACTGAATTTAAGTCTATTAACTTAAATTCCATTATGTCCAGTTCATAAGTTTAACAGTCATTGCAATTTCACGAATTATTGGATGCTTTGGAGGATGGAACATTTACACGGTAGCTAGTCATTTCGTACATTGACTATTTAATAACTGAAATACCTGAAATAACCATTTCGTACCCAACATCTACCGTGTTGTACCCCTTATCTAAGCAATTGTATCCCTTTTGCCTAACTTTTTTTACCATGTTGTACGTCATAAACTCAAAACTAGTTTTCTATTTTGTATCATAAATCTGTTAATCCTAAAGATTGGTATTGGAGATTTTATAAGACAAAAATGTAAAAGAAAAAAGAAAAATCCTAAAACCTGACCACTTTTAAGGTTTTTAAATGTTTTACTTTTATTGAATACTGGAACTTTCAACAATATATATACTTATATAGAATGTTATTATTTTTTTTATTTTGTTCACAATGAATAAATAAAATATATTTTTAAACTTCTTGAGATGATTTTAATTCAAAAGAAAATACTATTATTATTCCAGCAGTATATTTCTCACGATAACACTTTGTTTGTTTGCCGGGTTTAACTTTAACTAACTTTTCATCTAAAAAAAAATATGAGGTTTATTAATCAACTAAGGAGTAATTATCTGTACGAAATGACATACATATAAATATTTCACGAGCTACGAAATGGCATACACA
Organism: Mytilus galloprovincialis; assembly: GCF_965363235.1. Taxonomy (NCBI): domain Eukaryota; kingdom Metazoa; phylum Mollusca; class Bivalvia; order Mytilida; family Mytilidae; genus Mytilus; species Mytilus galloprovincialis. The sequence goes on along the minus strand of NC_134851.1, from coordinate 39,107,653 downwards.
TGAATATTCCACGAGGTACGAAAAGGCATACATATAAATATTCCACGAGGTACAAGATGGCATAGTTATAAATATTCCATGAAGTACGAAATTGTAAGGGTATGAAATAAGTAAAGGATCTTAAGAGCCTGTGTCATTCACATAGATCTTTGTGCATCTGCAGTTTGATCTGTTATAGTTTTTTTTTATTTTGCCATTTGATATTTCCGTTTCAATTAAAAAAGATATTGGAGTTCGGTATTTTCAGGTTGCTTAAGGTCGAGCGGATGACAAATTCATGTTTCACTACAAGAGCAGACACTTTTTCCCCATTTCCTTTCTCAATTTCACGGCTTGGTTATCGTCCAATATATCCGGGCTTACCTCCTGTATTTATGAAGACCGTACGTAGTGCTTTTGTAATTTATTGTATATAATGTGAATGCATGGCATGTATTTATTCTACTTTTGAAAATTATTTAATATATGCTTTTGTTGGCTTATACGTTCAAGTTTTTATGTTTTTTTTTTAAATTCTTCTAATTCGTTTTTCAGAAAAATGTTAACCACGGCTCTGCTTGTCAATAATAAAAGCAATAGGTCTATGAATGACACGTGAATGGCACGCCATAACCATTTTAATCAGTTCGTTGTTCGTGTTGTTCAGTCTTTAGTTTTCTTAGTTGTGCGTTGTGTATTATTGTTTGGCGTTTGGTCTTTTCTTTTTTAGCCATGGCTTTGGTTTTGTTTGGTTTTTTATATATGAGTTAGAGTTTCACTCTGATATTTTACGTTTCTCTTTCAAATTTAATCCTACTAAATCACAGATACCTTCTGATTGTCTAAGCCTAATACCTGGTTACCTGAAATTAACCGGGATATTGTCACTTCATATAAAATTCGACGAAATACAGGATTATCTCAAAAAATTTAGTAAATTATTAAGTAAGGTAAACTACCCTCCTTTAAAGGTAGACTTTTCCTACAGATAACCAATATATCTGTCTGTATAACTAGACTACTCTGAAAGGAGGGTAGTATATCTAATATAATTAACGTCACGGTTCAGCTAACACGCAATCTAACCAAAGATTCTACCTTTACCCGCACACACAAAGCATTCTGCTGTAATTCTGAATCAGTGGTAACGTCTTCCTTGCTATACGCTACGTTGACTTTAAGGGCATACGATACAGTTACAGGGGAGGTAATGACACTGCTAACGTAAAATATTATTTTCGCGACGTCAAACTTTGAGATATCGGGAAAACATGCATTTTTCTACTGATTTTTATCATTCAACCTGATTAGGTTGACATGGCGTGAAATTTTAGTATTGGCTTTCTTTGTATCCACGTAGTACTTCATGTAATGTAAAAAATACAAAATCTGATCAAAAATTTTAATTCCAACAAATATGCTGATTATTGTAACATTAAAAGCGTTCCTTCTTCCTTTTCTGGATTATGAAAATCATATAATCTTTGTTTGCAGCGATTATAAAGGCAATCTTCCTGATAAAGACTTTTATATAGAAAATACAATAGTAAAAGAGGATACACAATACACAATGTCATGCAGGGAATAAGATCTTGTGGCAATACAGTGCAATAAAAGTTAACAATCCAAAAAGTTGGTCGCAAGATCCAAATAACAAACATCAGGAACATTAAGATATATCGCTGTAGCCTAATTGTACTGTCACACGATATACACAGCTGGTGGTGTTTACCTGGAAAAAAATAAAACAATTATAAGATTGACGGAACAGATGCATGTATTGCTGAAATTTGGAAAAAAAAACCTTCGCATTGGATAAAGTATATGACACACCATAGCAATACAAATTGGTTTCGTTGGTTTGTTTTTTTTTAAAGCCTTTGCCAAATTAGTATCTCTTGTCTGTTAAATCTTGCTATGCCAAATTAGTATCTCTTGTCTGTTAAATCTTGCTATGCCAAATTAGATTTTTTTCATTGTTGAAAGCCGTCATCTTCGCTAGCCAAGGGTTACGATCCAGTCCGATCCTCTTCACCCTGGCAAATTAAGCCATCATTCGTGATTACAATGGTGTGCCATCTATCAGTTCCGAATAAATTATTCGGGATCAATGAAAGCATTTGAAATCTATTCAGTGTAGAGGTGTGAATACGATAGCGTCTAGAGGTTACAAACTTCGTGAAACAGGAACCGACAATATACCATGACATTCCAATATTTGCACAAGAAACATAACCAGGAACATCAATTAGTTAAATAGGAACTTTATTTTTATTTATATGTATTCGTTGCTATTTCAAAGCGTTAGTAAATTCCTGGCAGTAGTTAACATACTTGTCCCAGGGCAAAAACATCGACTCCATATTGCTCTTTCGTGGTATGTAAGGTGTTGTTTGATGGTTGCTTGATGGTAAAACTTTGTAGTTTCTAAACGAAATTGAATGTCCTATCGGGAATTTGGAAATTTTTACATGTTGCATAATGAGCATTTGTAGTATGCTGACCTTGAATTTTCGTTAGGTTTCCGTCTTATTAATGTATTACTACAGCTTATTTTCAGCAGCAAATATATAAAGAAACGTTTCATCAATAAAAAAACAACAACATCAATTTACCTTGTTGACCGCCGAGCACACTTTCCTTTATATTCCACAGCAGGATCGCCGTGAAAGGAGCATAGATAAACACATACTCAAAAACGTAATAAAAGCATGAAGTATAACATTTCAAGACAAATATTGTGAACATATCGGCATACATCCCACATTTACTTTTTCGAAGGTCATCATTTGAAAACTTGTCAGATGTGTTCAGTATAACATCATCGTGTGCATGTTGGTTACTGGAGTTTCGAACAACCCCGATTCCCAAAACTGCTAGCAAAAATATGGAAATGTAAACTACGTATGCAAATGTTGTTTTCCGGAAATCTCCTGGATATTCTTTGGTGCATATCACGGCGAATGTAAAAAAGAAACACACGACGGGGAATGTATAGACATCAAAATAGAATTCACTTATTCCATGTAGTTGATATGTTGATTTTAGCCAGGCCACAGACCCAAAGCTATAATGAAAAAATCCGATAAAAAAAGCAAGGAACAAACTATTAGAACTTCTGTGGTCATACTTAAAGAATTTCAATAGATAATCGATGATAACTAGAATTCCTAAACCTAAAGTACAAACAATGCAGGCCAGTTGTACATTTTCACGCGAAATTCTAAAAGTCTTAGTGTTGATTGGAGGGGCGTCGAACATCTTTAACCCGCGCTGCCTTTCTCTTTCCCCTTTATAATGACGGACTGGTATATATATTGCACCTACAAATAAAGTAAACTTTTGAAGGATTATTTGATTACAAAACGATCAAACACTTCACTCACCTATATCATGTTGGGAAATTTGATCTTGGTATGAGTTTTGTGGTAACAAGTATTGTGTATAAGTTTCATAACATTTGGTTGAGGCAAACTTAAGTTAGAGAACAGAAACAAAAAAATCTGGTGTTTTTTTTTTCATTTGTAAAGGGGCATAACTCTAGAACAGTAAAAGTGACATCCCCAACATTCAAACTTGATTTGCGTTTTGTGGTAATTAGCATTGTGTATAAGTTTCATAACACTTGTTTTAGGCAAACTAAAAAGAGAACGGAAACAAAAACTTCACAACTGTTCCATTTGTAAAGGGGCATATTTTTTTTTTCATTTGTAAAGGGGCATACATTGTACCATTAGTAAAGGGGCATAACTCTAGAACGGCTTACGTGACCCCTCTAAAAATTCAAACTTGATCTGTGTTTTGTAGTAATAAGCATTGTGTATGAGTTTCAAAACATTTGGTTGAGGCAAACTAAAGTTGGAGAACGAAAACAAAATTTGGGACGTACGGAAGGACGGGCGGACGTACAGATGGACAAGGGTAAAACTAAATGCCCCTCCGCTACGGCGAGGGCATAAAAATGCAGCAAAATTTCCAAAAGTTACAAACTTCGTAAAATTGACAATTTTCAAGGCTACTACAATTAAAGACTTGGGACAGACACATACATAAAGAATGTGGCGGGGTTGAACGTGTAAGCGGGATCCAAACCCTCCCCCTAAGTTTGTAGGATCAGTTGTCCTGGGGAACAGTGGTTAAAAGAACTTGGGGTACAAAGTTTTAATAAGGCTTCAATGGGGAGGACGCTTGAAGAATCTCTCTAAGAACCAACAATAGCAATGCAGTTATAATTTGCATCAAGTCTCAGTACTATGAGTCTACAGCTTAACATATTAGTCTTTATTGGGGAAAGCTTAAAATTCATCTTATTCAGAACCTGATATGGAAATGGAGGACTTCATACTTTACACAAATCTGTACATGTCAAACATAATTAGAGGCTCCAAGGAGCTTGAATTTCTTCCCTATTCAACATTTGACTTGATTATAAAATAAATTTCTAGTATGTGCAAGTCTCGAGGTGCAAGTAAATAACTTAAATTAAGCTTGATTGCATATAATGTTCATAATTCTCTAAAAAAAAAAAAGATGAATTTGTTTACGCTACAAACTGTGCCTTTACTGGCGACCATTTTGAATTTCCTATTTCTTCAAAAAGTGAAAAGTTAAACTCTAAGGTTGTCGTTATTATCACATGGCGGTCCGGAGTCTGTAATTCAGTGGTTGTCGTGTGTTGCTGTGTTAAATATTTGTTTTTCGGTTTTTCGGTCTTTGTACATTATCAAACCCGTTATTTTTCTCGTTTGAATTAAATTGTTAAACATCTGTCATTTCGGGGATTCTCCCTCTGGTATATTTCGTCCCTCTTTTATAGCTGACTATGCGGGTTTTTTTTTTTCTTATTATTGAAGGCATTATGATGACCTATAGGTATTACGACATAGTGATGTCGTAATTCACTAATTACGACATGTTATGTCGAAATTACGACATAGCGATGCCGTTATAACGACATGTTATATCGTAATAACGACATGTTATTTTGAAATTACGACATAATTTTTTTTTAATGGCCCTTATCGGCTTCCGTTCCCTTTCACCAAAAGTTTCATTTCTGCAAATTTGTTGGTTAATTTAAGTAAACAATGACATCAAATGCACTATTTTTGTCTGAGTAGGCTTACTCAATTGGTGGTCTGACACCTAAACAATTACTGTCATTTGATTGGATGCATTTGTCGTTTTTATTGACTTTTGAAAAACAGATATTCACTGACTCAATGCTTGAAATCACTGAATATCAGTTTTTAAAAAGTCAATTTTGCACATATTTACTGAAACAAAATACAGTAATTATTCTGTTTAAAAATTCGTATTCCGAAAGAGAAAACTTATGTTATGGGTACCAAAACCAATTGTACTTCAAACGGTATTACCACAATAAGTTCACTTTCAAATGTACGTATTAACTGTGACGTTTTTCGCGTTGAATATACTTTTTCATCAGGTGAATTAATATTTGATCATTTATTCAAAATCAAAATTCATACGAAAGTTAAATCAATATGAAAATAAAAGGTGGAGTAATATATTTATAGTAAATTTAAATGCTGTTGTATAGAATATTCATGAGGGTCTGGATAGGGTTTACAGAATAGAGATAATGGACAAAACGTACAGATTAAAGGACATAAAAGGGAGAAAAATAGATCAATAAAATAAATAATAGAGAATAATGGGGAAACATTAAGGAATAGAAAAACATGTCAAAATAAGTAATGAATACATTTACATAACTGAAGGACCTCTCCTATGGTCCGAGACCAAAGTTATTTCGTAGTGCATTTCTTTTCAAGACAATAAATGAAAATTGAAAAAATCCTACCTGCGCTTACTCAATAATATTTTTCCAGTGTGTTGTATTACTTTTGGGACAAATTATATCAAATGTATAGAAAACTTCATCAGCTCTACTCAAAATATGAACACATTTAAGTTTAGGGGGTCTTGAAATTTTTTGACAGCTTCCGAAGTGCTAACTTTTAACCCTTTTCAGCTGGACCAAATCACTACTTTACTTTAAAATTAATGACCCAATTTGTTTTACTGTGTAAGTTCACCCTCTACTTAATTGATATTTGAGGCATAAAACATTGGTAAATAATTTAATTTTGGATGTAACGCGTCTTCTGATTGGCTGACGTTATTTTGTTATCAGCCCATAGACATAATTTAATCATGTGACCGTGACGTCGTCATCAACGTTTTTTCATGGTTTTCTACGGTTTAGAATGAAAATAAACTCATCATAGATACCAGGAATAAAATTTAATATTTACGCCAGACGCGCGTTTCGTCTACAAAAGACTCATCTGTGACGCTCGAATCAAAAATGCTTAAAAAAACAAATAAAGTACGAAGTTGAAGAGCATCGAGGACCAAAAATTCCTAAAAGTGTTTAGAATTAATTTATAAGAAATGACTGTAATATTTTTTCTGTCTATTCGAAATAACATAAAAAATGTGGTGCAAACTGTTAAATAACCCGCTACGCGCGTTATTCAGTGTGGACCAATTGTTTTTAAGTTATTTCTTCATAGACAGAAAAAATATTACAGTCTTTCCTTAAATAAATTTGGAATGGTATAAAAAAAAAAAAGAAGTGGAAAGTAACACACTGTCCACACTAGGGACTATGACGATAACTTTGGTGTCGGACCTCTAGACCCTCAGGTATTATCTCCCAGTGAGCTGTTTCCTATTACAATAACACGCTCTGAACCGAGTCGAGAAGTGTGTCATTATATCAACATTATTTAAAATCGTCAGTTATAAATATTAATCAAATTTTCACAAGGGGACATAACTAGATAAACAATTCAGAGAATAGAAATCAGAGAGGAATGGAATTTTGTTTAAAGAATAGATAAAATTGGCTAAAAGTAAAGAATACAGAATAGAAATACCCTAATCATAGACCCTCGTGAAGTATTTCTTACTGAGCTGCAACCTACTGAAATAAACGCTTACTTGATCAGGAGTTGAGAAGCGTGACATTCTATCCGACATTATTGATCATTATTTAAAATTGCCGTTTTATATAAATCTAATATTTACAAGAGAACATGTTAAGCTTATCAAATCATTTTCACTTTAAAAATGAACCTTGGGAATTATAAATTGCGTTAGAAATATACCCAACTTACTATATATTGTGGTCTACTGGCGTAAAATCCATTGTCATATAAAACTTGAAAAATCAATGTTTACATTCAAGTTGTTCATGCTTAGTTGGCTATGCAACAGACTGTACAACATAAGATTCGTATTAAGGTTTTTTTTATAATTTCTTTCTTTCAAACTGTATAAAGCTAGTAACAGATTTCAATTATGAATTTGAATATTTACATAGAAGTGATATGCATATCAAGTGTCAGCCAAAAGTTAAGAATTTGTTAATTAAATTCAAAACAAAACCTATGAAAAATATTAAACCACCAAGCTATTGATATTTTTACATAATTGAATGTTTACATTGAAGTGTTCGTCATGTATCAGCCAAAAGTTCAGAATTTGGTAATTAAACCCAAAACAAAAACCTATGAAAAAAAAGAATGAACTACCAAGCTGGTGATATTCTTTTTTATATGTTTAAGGTAGCACAAATAAGTAATACAAATATTTTTTAATTCCAATCTCCAACCTTTAAAATGCTGCTGCTTTCTTAAGACTGCATATAAACAAGGACGTATAACTAACATACGTCCTTGATATAAATTAATAAAAGAGGTATACATATATAGATAAAAGATTATTCTTTTACATTAATGCAATATTTGTGTTATGCAATCATTTTGTAATCAATTATAATGCAAATAATGGCAAAATCTTAGTCAGTTTACTTGAATGAATTTAGCTCTTTCATCTCTATAACTATACATAAAATTTTAACGAAAACTTAATCAACACAGCAGGAGCTACAAAAGGGTGTCTCAAATTATCGCTATCGTATTTCATGCTCTCGTAAATCTCTAATTAGTGTAAACATCCTTAACACATAAAAGTAGATAATATTTGATACTGTGTAAAATTTGACCTATTCATTCTATCCAAAATCTGAGACTTCCTTTTGTAGATAATGGCTCTAGGAACAACATATGATAAAATGAACACTTTTGGGATATCCATGAAGAAGCTAATTTCGATTGAAAGTGAAAATTTTGTAGACACAGTTAACATTATACATGTTATAATTGACTACAACTTAGGCACACGTATGGTGCTACAGGAGGATATTTAACAATTATACATTAACAATTACATATATACTTATACATTTACAAGCAAGACACACAATAAATAAATAAGTGATATCATACAACAAAATTGAAATATACCATATTAGTTGGTTGATTTGTTTGCAAAATTCATAATTGCAACGTGGATATGAAGTTATTGTAACATGCTATGAGTTATGAAAATATTTTTTTTCAATATGTCTTAGAAACATGCACACTTTTGTTAGCACTGGCACGTTACAGTGTGATAATAGACCAGTAAATTTCAATTTGGAAGGATTTTTTGTGTAATATGTAGGTATTTACCTTTCTTTTAAAGACCTAATCTGTATATAAAGACTCATTTATTTATAGCTACAAGGATTCAAATATTGCTCATTTCCATTATAATTTTGATTGTGGCTCAATGAGATCCGTCCGTCACTTGCATTCATTTCATACCAATTTTTAAGAAGAAAAAAACAACGACATTCTACTTTATAATAAAACAAAAACAACACAAATCAAGAATACAGCAAACAAAATAATAAATTGGCAGATCGAATAAAGGAGTAAGTCCGGTAAGGGACTTATCATTATTTATCTGGGAGGGGGGCTGGTCAAAATACAGGGGGGGGGGGTCAAGTTTTTTTCTGTTTGTGGAAAAGGGGGGTTCAAATATTTTTATAGATTCAAAGTGGGGGGATCAATATTTTTTACACATGGAAATAAGTATTTCACATACTTCAACAGACAACATGTCAAGAAGAACATTGCAACAGTCAAATCGAAATATATTTTTAGCACCACAGTTAAGTAAGACATCACAAGAATTTGGTGATGTAGGTGCTTCATAATCCAAATAATTCAGCTGTTATACATATATTTCCCTCACTTTGATCACTAAATTAACAAGCTTAACTGCCAAATTTTGTTTTAATCAGCATAACAGTTTGAGTGAAAATAAGTATAAATTAAAGCGAAATCTACATCGATTTGTGCAAAATTTTGTCCAAAAATACAAAGAATGCCGCATCATGAAAAAATATTGTGTAGAGTAATAAATTCTCCAAAAGTTGATTAAATATTCATCCTAGAACAGTTGAATATTGAATACAAAATGATTTTGAGATGATGAACACCACTGATGTAACTTTTTGTTTTCATTACAAGATCTCTTTGGGTCCATTCATACCTCTAACTCCTGCAAAATTTGTACTTTTAGGCTAATAAATCAAAATTTTGAGGCTACATGTACTATCACACATTTATGAATGAAATGTGACAATAAATGAGTAACTTAATTGTTCAAGCTGTAAGAATGAATTATCTCCATATAAAAGTTTAGCGACTCAATTGACATTTCAATAAGGCCGCCTTACAAAAACTTAACTTTAAGCAGTGTTCAAGAGAAGGACATATAATAGATTCCTCTTACATTGTCTTAGTAAATAATGTGTTTTTACTGTTTCAAAAAGCTATTTTTTTAAAGTTACTTAGGATCAAGTTTTCTTTAATAGAATAATACAGGAAATTAGAAAAAAAAGTCAGAAAAAAATTACTCAAAGCACTGGCTTGCGCTACCTACTTATATTCATGAAAGAGGCCGTGCCCTATTTCAAGACAATTTTCCCTCAAATATGTTTTTTTGACTCAATCAACTGAGAATATATCATTTTCAATATTTTCGTGAAATAACATGATAAGTGTTTTGCATGTTTAAATTTTGGCATGTTTGATAGAGGGGGGTTCAAATTTTTTTGAATGTTTTTACTGGGGGGATCAAATAAAAATGGTGAAATATTATAGGGGGGATCAAGAAATTTTGTATGTTTGATTTCAAAATGACCAGCCCTCCTCCCAGGTAAAAAATGATAAGTCCCTAAGGGCCGATTTTGGCCTCAAATTTCAGGTTCATCTAACGAAATATTTTGAAAACTTTTTAAGTGTCTATTTCAATTGATTCAAGTTTAGGTGAAAGATTTTAACTGATTAAGTCTTTAAACGCTTCGATTCAAGCTTAAATATGAAAAATCTATCAAATATGCAAAAAATCGTCACTTTTCAGATGGTTTTTGTCAAAAATGAAAGTGGCCGGATCCGTGTTCATCCTCAACCTTTATATATGTTATGTATTATTATCAAATACAACTTACATTTCAATATTATGAATGAACACGAATGCGGCCACTTTCATTAAAGAATGAAGAACGGAAACAGTCTAAAATTTAAGTAAAATACTAAAATTGTGAAGATTTCAGTAAAAGTTTAGCCACTCTACTTTCCAATAAATAGCTAAAAGATTACATTTTAACAATTTTGTAAAACTATTATATTTTGGGGCCAAAAAGGGGTCTTACTGAACCTACTCCTTTATCAAAAATATTATGTTCTTAGTTGAGGGTCTTGATGGGGTTCCTCATTTCTTTACTCGTTAATTTTTATTCCATTTCTCTATGTTTTATATTCTGACAGCTCATTTTTCTCTATTAGTTTATTTTTTGGCAATAATTTCTCTTGTTCGAAATTTTATACCATTTCTTTCTGCAACTTTTTTTTTCTCTATTCTGCGGTTTGGGTTTAAAATATTGTTTATATTTGAGAAAAGCTATCATTTTCATAAAACTTCACGTTCCGGATCCACTATATAGATGATGTGCTTTCATTAACTATATAATTTGATGACTGTGTTGAATGCCTCCCGGTATTTCATCGAACTTGAACTAAGAGGATATGATCTCAGATACATGTCTCATTTCTTGACTGCATGACAGCTTGAAATTGACCGTGACGCAGGGCTGTTGAAAACAAATCTTTACAACAAGTGTTTTTTTTTCAGCTATCAAATTCTGAACTTTCTATTTCAATCTATATTTATCATACCTGCCAACTTTTCAAAATGCCCATGGGCGTTTTGCGTGCAAGATGGCTGTCATACTCCTAAAAAACCTTCAAGGGGCCTGCAAATACATTTCAATGTTGTTTTTTTGGCTTCTTCATACTTTTATAAGCCTAAAGTCATTGTAAAATTAATTGTTTTGTTTAAATTGTGGACAAAATTGCTCTTTCAAAATTTCAATTTGGGAGCCTCCATGGGGGAAATCCCCCGCAAATAGTGACAGTTGGCAGGTATGATTTATATGTGGCAAATCTCCAGCAGCGCAGCCATAAACGTGGGGCATATATATATACCCATCAAGGTTTCCATGACAAAGGGTTGCTGCATACAATGCAACTATTAAACCGAAGTGTACTAAATCATAGTGGATAACTGAGCGATGTGTTATGGGTGTAATTTGTACTTTATAAAGAATCTAACTTTAAATTAAAAACTTCATCATAGTAAATTGCAAGTAACATTTTGTAAATGTCTGAGTTCATGATATTGTCTTTCAAACTGGTCAAGTTAATTTGTCGTTTAAAGTGGTCATAGTTGTCTTTAAAATGAACCGAATTGTATCTTTCCATTTTGTCCGAGTAGTTCGATTCCATTTTGATTACGAAGCCAAGCACTTGTCTTTGATTTCCTTCTATGTACCTTAAAATATATACATATGTGCATTTAGTGGGCGGGGAGCAGGGGCCCGGGTCATCCTTTTCTGGGAAAATTTTGTAAATAATTAACGCGAATCACTGAAGCATGACCGGAGCGGACCCCCTAAGTAAGGCGGTCAGTGGCTTATGAAAATTTCTGGATCCGCCACTTTTATAGGAATTTTTTCAGAGACAAGTGTCTGTGTTAAAAAGTTTTCAAGACTGCAAGGATTTGTATACTAGTTAGTCTCACAATAAAAATCCTTGAAGACTGTATAAAGATCCTTAGATAAATCTTCAACTATAAATTAATATAAGGCAGTGGCACTGATCAAAATATCTTAATTCAAGCCGGTAAAATATGCTATTTTGCCGGCTTGAATTAAGTTTCTGTAATCAGAGCCGGCAAAATAGCCACTGCCTAAACATTAACCTGCACGAACTTGACAATTTCTTACAATACAGAGACATAATATAGTCGTCATATAGCCCAATAAATTGTATTATCATGTCCCGGTTTCTTAGTAGACGTTTTTCTCATGTTGCATAATTGTGACTGTAATTTTTTGTCCTGAGACTTTCTGTCCTGTATTAAAAGTAATGAAAATGAAAATATCTATAATTTTTTGTGTATTTTGAGAACAGACTTTTCCTTATCACGGAATTTAATTCATTTCCTTTTCGTAACTCTGAAATTTATCATCCTTTTGATGCATCCGGATGGAAATTTCAGCAACCTGCAAACTGGCGTATGAGATGTAAACGAATAGATAAATGTGTCTGCTTTTGTAATGAATGTCCATATATTATACATGCACTCTCTAACTAAGCAATTAAGAAATTTATTTTTTGAAGTCCTTCTATAGATTTGAAGGTGCCGGTTTCTGATGCAAAAAATTTGCCGCAAAAAGAGAAATTGTAACCCTTACAACACCTCATTTGTGGTCCATGCATGTTTTTCTTCTTGCCTATATAGCTCATTGTACATGTAAATTTCACTGTATCAAGTAATGACCTGCATATACTATCTTGGACTGAGATGGATTTGTACCGAGGAATAAGAACAAAACGAGTTTGTTATATATATGGCTAAGTATTCAGTATAGTGTTGTTAGTGTGTGACAACATGTATGATTTTAAAAGAAGCTGTTTCAATCTTAATAACATGATTTTCTGAAAGGAGAATGATTCTAGTTTAGGGTTTTACATGTAAAAAGATAGTTATTTAGTCAGAAAACATAAAATTAGACCTAAATAGCATGTTCGACAGAGGTTATGTTGGACGTAACAGGACATTGAAAAATTGAATATTTTCCTTTTATATGAAGGCCTAGTTAATAAATATATCAATTTTTCTCTGACAGTTCATAAGATCTTCAATTAAAGTATATCATTTTGTTAAATTTTTCAAAAACTAACTTATAAGTTGGAAAAATCTTAAAATATGTCGGACAAACAGGGACATTTTTGGATGAGAATTTGTTCCATTTGCATCATTGAAAGTCAAAAACAAAATCAAAACTATGCTGTTTATACTAATATCTACAGCTGGTGTTCCTCAGCAAGAGGTAAAATGGTTCATTATTAAATAAATGGATAAAACAAAACCATAAAAAACTGTAGGACAAACATAGGACAGATTATATTCCCTGTCGGACAAACATAGGACAGAATTCATTAATTTACTGATCCTAATGGGAATTTAAAAATGGGCACCTCTTAAGAAGAGACTAGGAAGGGTCTGAGAACTATTTTTTAGTTTATGTGGACTTGTTAGTTGTTAACAAGGTTCTTTTTACTTTTAAAAAGCTGTTACGTCCGACATTAGAAGATTTTGTCCTACGGTTCGTCCAACAGAAAATTAATGGACTCTTGTTACGTCCTAATTTTCAAAATTATGTCAAATTTAGACTGTCAACAGTTTAAAACCTCTTTATTTTTCATTTATATGGTAGTATTTAAGGTTAAGTAATTGTCAAAGTAGAAGCGAAATTGATTCTGTGACTTGTGGTAGCCATTTTAGAGAATATCTTGGATGTTGGACGTAACATTTTTTTGGACAAATGTTGGATGTAACTTCCATCTCTTGGTTGGACAGAAAGAGTGTTCACCCCTTCAATGTCGTTGACCTCAAGTAAAAAGGAACAGTTGACAGCAATACCGTATGCACATCGCAATTGTCGTAAAATTTGTTGTCATAAACATTAAAAAAAACTTAAACTGAGTTGGCAACTTGCAAATGAAAATTGAAATTTTCGCCCGTAACGGTTGGACAGATTTTTCAAGAGTAAACTTTAATGACAATTCCTGAAAAAAATAAAACTTTCTGCTGTAACTTCATGATGAATTATCACATTTTAGTTAATAAGCTCAAGCCTCAAGATATTTTGTGCATTTAATTGCCCTCTATTGTTACATAACTTATATTTCATTTTCACATAGGAAGAAGACAGAAAATGTTAGTCCAACAACATGACCATTTAAAATTGTTTTTAATCCTTATTTTTCGATGATTTTTCATGTTTTAGTGTCCTTAACCTTGCCAACCCTATTGTTTTACCTGAAAATCCTTTTTACCTAGTTGCCATTCATACAAAAAGGTTAATAAAACAATTTTGATTTTGGGTCATTCGACCATGTCACAAAATAAGCATGCAAAAAATAGGAAATTCAACACTTCATTTATAAAATACTTTATTCAACAATAAACTTTTCATATGAGACTGTTTATATTATCTCTTCATCATGCAGTGAATTGATTAGCTACCTGCATTAAAACTCAAAATAATTTAAAATATGAAAAAAATGCATTTTTCTGGGACACCCATTGAAACAGCACTTTACTGAATACTTAGCCATATATGTTAGAGTTGTATCCCTTTGAATGTGGAAATGCGAATTTGTACATTCAGCAACAGCAAGTATGAAAACGTTTAACCAGAGTTAAGTTTTTCAATGAATTTCAATGAAAGCAGTGGCAGATGGGGGATTGGAACCCCCTCATGGGTAGTCAAGGTTGTTCAACACAAGCCTTGCAATAATGCTCCAGCTATAAAGTGCCCCCAAATTACTGGTGTAAACCGTGTAAAACAATCCAAACAGGAAAACCAACAGTCTAATTTATATAAAAAACAAGAAAAGAGAAACACTTATGAAAGACATTGATAACAAACTATAACTACTGAACATCAGATTCCTGACTTAGGACTGGTGCAAACAAATGCAGCAGGTTTGAAAACATTGAAATAGGTACAAACCTTCACCCTTATCCATGTAACCTGAAACCAATAGTGTTACGTTACAACAAATATATTGTTTTTTTATGAAACCTGTAAACATGGTAAAGCTTTAATAAAAATTTACAAGTAGCTGTTTTTTTTTTAATTATTAATGTAACCAACATCTTAACATGCTCAATACACTTGAGGGGGCTCGCAGGTATAAATATATGTATATTTTTTTTTAAGTGCCTATAAATAGCAGCACATGACATACAAATCTATGGGAGTGTGGATTTATCAGTACAGAGATTAATTCAATTACACAAATAAAATTATAGATTGCCTAACAATGTAATTTTAACACACTATTTAGTATGTAAATATAAGAATGTCTAAAATATTTACAAAATGATGAAAATAAACGCAATATTTCGCTAGACCAACTAGCTTTATCAAGCATGCATCTATCAAGGTGAAATCGGATGTAGATGATAAGAAACTTTTGCAGCTCAACGTATATGTTGCACTTTATAGCTGCCTTGAAAATAAGAATATTTTGCAGCTCAATGTCTATGTTGCACTAGAATTTAGCTGCCCTGAAAATAAGAAAATTTTGCAGCTCAATGTATATGTTTGTCTATGTTGCACTAGAATTTAGCTGCCCTGAAAATAAGAAAATTTTGCAGCTCAATGTATATGTTGCACTTGGATTTAGCTGCCTTGAAAATACATAATTGGTAGTTGAAGTAAGCAATGTCCATTGACCAATATTACGGGATAAAAAGGATGATGCTTTGTTTTAAATTATTCTTTATTTTTCCTGTATCTTTTCTCATCTTTTTCGTTAAGACCATCAAGTTCTAAAGTGTGGAGTTGGTGGATCCAAAAGTTTTCTCTTCTCCTTCTCGCCGTGGTGTCCCACTCGGTGTTGACTTCTATAATTTGGAAAGTAACATTATCAAAAGGATGTTTCGTTGAACAAAGATGTCTTGTGAGAGGACAGTTTTTGTTGGTTTTGTACGATGAACGATGGTTATTGAGCCGAATATTAAATTTGTCCATTGTTTCTCCCACATACTGAATGCCACAAGTGTCACATGTTAATATATAAATTGAGTTCTCCGTTTTACAGTTGGAATTAGAGTAGATGGTATAATTTTGTTTAGTAACGGAGCTGATGAAAGAACTGCTTGTATTGGCAGCTTTACAACACAAACAATTCCTTTGACCACATTGTTTGTAGCAACCGGGCAATAGAGTAGGCTGCTTTGCTAATACAGATGTCACCAATTTTTTTTTAAGTATAGGATTTTGCAATTTTTTTTATAATAATAAATAAATTTTATCCTTTACATGTATCTAATAGAAATAATAGAAAGATGAAAAAAAAAATATGGGGTCATGGTTCATTTAAGCTCACAATCTGCCTTTGAAAGAAGCGTGCATTTTTGTTAACTTTCTTTTTTTAGCTCACCTGGCCCGAAGGGCCAGGTGAGCTTTTCTCATCACTTGGCGTCCATCGTCCGTCGTCGTCCGTCGTCCTGCGTCGTCGTCGTTAACCTTTACAAAAATCTTCTCCTCTGAAACTGCTGGGCCAAATTTAACCAAACATGGCCAAAATCATAATAAGGGTATCTAGTTTAAAAATTGTGTCCGGTGACCCTGCCAACCAACCAAGATGGCCGCCATGGCTAAAAATAGAACATAGGGGTAAAATGCAGTTTTTGGCTTATTACTCAAAAACCAAAGCGTTTAGAGCTAATCTGTCGGGGTAAAATTGTTAATCAGGTCAAGATCTATCTGCCCTGAAATTTTCAGATGAATCGGACAACCCGTTGATAGGTTGCTGCCCCTGAATTGGTAATTTTAAGGAAATTTTGCTGTTTTTGGTTATTATCTTGAATATTATCATAGATAGAGATAAACTGTATGCAGCAAAAATGTTCAGTAAAGTAAGATCTACAAATAAGTCAACAGGACCAAAATGGTCTGTTGACCCCTTTAGGAGTTATTGCCCTTTATAGTCAATTTTTAACCATTTTTCGTAAATCTTAGTCATCTTTTACAAAAATCTTCTCCACCGAAACTACTGGGCTAAATTAAACCAAACTTGACCACAATCATCATTGGGGTATCTAGTTTAAAAATTGTGTCCGGTGACCTGGCCAACCAACCAAGATGGCCGCCATGGCTAAAAATAGAACACAGGGGTAAAATGCAGTTTTTGGCTTATCACTCAAAAACCAAAGCATTTAGAGCAAATCTGACATCCTATTAAATTGTTTATCAGGTCAAGATCTATCTGCCCTGAAATTTTGAGATGAATTGGACAACCCGTTGATAGGTTGCTGCCCCTGAATTGGTAATTTTAAGGAAATTTTGCTGTTCTTGGTTATTATCTTGAATATTATTATAGATAGAGATAAACTGTAAACAGCAAAAATGTTCAGCAAAGTAAGATCTACAAATAAGTCAACAAGACCAAAATGGTCTGTTGATCCCTTTAGGAGTTATTGCCCTTTATAGTCAATTTTTAACCATTTTTCGTCAATCTTAGTTATCTTTTACAAAAATCTTCTCCTCTGAAACTACTGGGCCAAATTAAACCCAACTTGGCCACAATCATCATTGGGGTATGTAGTTTAAAAATTGTGTCCTCTGACCCGGCTAACCAACCAAGATGGCCTCCATGGCTAAAAATAGAACATAGGGGTGAAATGTAGATTTTGGCTTATAACTCTGAAACCGCAGCCTTTAGAGCAAATCTGACATGGGGGTAAATTTGTTTATCAGGTCAAGATCTATCTGCCCTGAAATTTTCAGATGAATCTGACAACCTGTTGTTGGTTTGCTGCCCTTGAATTGGTAATTTTAAGGAAATTTTGCTGTTTTTGGTTATTATCTTGAATATTATTATAGATAGAGATAAACTGTAAACATCAATAATGTGAAGCAAAGTAAGATTTACAAATAAGTCAACATGACGGAAATGGTCTGTTGATCCCTTTAGGAGTTATTGCCCTTTATTGTCAATTTTTAACCATTTTTCGTAAATCTTAGTTATCTTTTACAAAAATCTTCTCCTCTGAAACTACTGGGCCAAATTAAACCCAACTTGGCCACAATCATCATTGGGGTATCTAGTTTAAAAATTGTGTCCAGTGACCCGGCCAACATACCAAGATGGCCGCCATGGCTAAAAATAGAACATAGGGGTGAAATGTAGATTTTGGCTTATAACTCTGAAACTGCAGCCTTTAGAACAAATCTGACATCAGGTAAAATTGTTTATCAAGTCAAGATCTATCTGCCCTGAAATTTTCAGATGAATCTGACAACCCGTTGTTGGGTTGCAGCCCCTGAATTGGTAATTTTAAGGAAATTTTGCTGTTTTTGGTTATTATCTTGAATATTATTATAGATAAAGATAAACTGTAAACATCAATAATGTTAAGCAAAGTAAGATATACAATTAAGTCAACATGACGGAAATGGTCACTTGACCCCTAAGGAGTTATTGTCCTTTATAGTCAATTTTTAACAGTTTTCATAAAATTTGTAAATTTTAACTAACATTTTCCACTGAAACTGCTGGGCCAAGTTCATTATAGATAGAGATAATTGTAAGCAGCAAGAATGTTCAGTAAAGTAAGATGTACAAACACATCACCATCACCAAAACACAATTTTGTCATGAATCCATCTGCTTCCTTTGTTTAATATTCACATAGACCAAGGTGAGCGACACAGGCTCTTTAGAGCCTCTAGTTTTGTTGAACTAATAGGAGAAAATACGGCAATATCAAAATAAAAAAAGAACTGAATTACAGAAATCGCTTAAATTTTACAAAAGTTTAGTTTAAGTACAGCCTATTTGATAATACATGTGTAGTAATAACAAATATATGTCACCAATAATATAAAAAAGATATTTTTATTATAATGCAAAAAATGGTATTTTTTCATCAAAGGGAGATAATTTGAAGCTTAAAAGTCATCTGGGTCCAAAACAATTTTTTTTTTTTGGTTAATTTTGGTACCATATATCTTAAAGTAACAACTAATAGTGTAAAAAATATAGTTTGTAATTAAAAAAATTTTTTTTGCTGATTTTTAGCTCACCTGGCTCAAAGGGCCAAGTGAGCTTTTCTCATCACTTGGGCCACAATTAAAGATATGTTTGTTTCCCCTCCCCCCAACCGGGTCAAAAATAAGCCTCCGGGTCAAAAAATTATTTTCCACAAAAAAATCGAAATTATTTTTTTCCTGAAAATAATTTGTTTTCATTTTTGGAAAGTGCTTGAAAGCAGAAGGATTGATAATCTAAATAAATACACTCAAATTGAGCACAAACAACTGATAAGTGGCCTGGACTGGACAAGTCAAACCATTCATGTGACCATGCTATGACAATCACATCCAGTTAAAAAAAAAAAAAAAAAAAGAACCGGCCTTCCTGGTCTGTTTACAAAGGGTAGACCCGGGGGAGGGGAAACAGACATTCTTTTAAATGTGGCCCTGGCATTTGTCGTCGTTAACTTTTACAAAAATCTTCTCCTATAAAACTACTTGTCCAAATTTAACCAAATTTGGCCACAATCCTCATTGGGGTATCTAGTTTAAAAAATGTGTCCGGTGACCCGGCCAACCAACCAAGATGGCCGCCATGGCTTAAGATAGAACATAGGGCTAAAATGTAGGTTTTGGCTTATAACTCTGAAATCAAAGCATTTAGAGCAAATCTGACATGGAGTAAACTTCTTTATTTAGTCAAGATCTATCTGCCCTGAAATTTTCAGATGAATCAGACAACCCATTGTTGGGTTGCTGCCCCTGAATTGGTCATTTGAAGGACATTATGCCGTTTTTAGCTCACATGGCCCGAAGGGCCAAGTGAGCTTTTCTCATCACTTTGCGTCCGGCATCGTTTGTAGTCGTCGTCCGGCGTCCAGCTTATTAACCAAAGCATTTAGAGCAAATCTGCCAACAGGTAAAGTTGTTTATTAGGTCAAGATCTATCTCACCTGAAATTTTCAGACAAACCAGACTACCTGTTGTTGGGTTGCTGCCACCAAATTAGTAATTTTAAGGAAAATTTTGCAGTTTTTGGTTATTATCTTGAATATTATTATGGATAGAGATAAACTGTAAACAGCAATAATGTTCAGCAAAGTAAGATCTACAAAAAAGTCAGCATGAACAAAATGGTCAGTTGACCCCTTTAGGAGTTATTGCCCTTTATAGTCAATTTTTAACCATTTTTCAAAAATTTTAGTATTCTTTTAAAAAAATCTTCTCCTCTGAAACTACAGGGCCAAATTTAACCAAACTTGGCCACAATCATCATTGGGGTATCTGGTTTAAAAAATGTGTGGCTTGACCTGGCCAACCAACCAAGATGGCCACCATGGCTAAAAATAGTACATAGGGGTGACATGTAGATTTTGGCTTATATCTCTGAAACCAAAGCATTTAGAGCAAATCTGACAGAGTAAGCTTGTTTATCAGATCAAGATCTATCTGCCCTGAAATTTTCAGACAAATCAGACAACCTCTTGTTGGGTTTCTGCCCCCAAAATAGTAATTTTAAATAAAATTTTGCAGTTTTTGGTTATTATCTTGAATATTATTATAGATAGAGATGAACTGTAAACAGCAATAATGTTCAGCAAAGAAAGGTGTACAATTAAGTCAACATAATCAAAATTTTCAAATGACTCTTTAAGGAGTTATCGCCCTTTATAGTCAATTTTTAACAATTTTCATAAATTTTTGTAAATTTTTGTAAATTTTTAGAAAATATTTTCCACTGTAATTACTGGGCAAGGTTCATTATAGATACAGATAATTGTAGCAACAAGAATGTTCAGTAAAGTAAGATCTACAAACACATCACCATCACCAAAACACAATTTGTCATGAATTATATGTGTCCATTGTGTAATATGCACATAGACCAAGGTGAGCGTCACAGGTTCTTGAGAGCCTCTAGTTGGTTAATATCTTGAATATTATTATAGATAGAGATAAACTGTAAACAGCAATAATGTTTAGACAAGTAAGATCTACAATTATGTCAAGATGACCAAAATGGTCAGGTGACCCCTTTAATAAGGAGTTGTTGCCTTTTATAGTCATTTTTTACCAATTTTTTCGTAAATTTTTGTAATTCTGCTCCTCTGAAACTACTGGGCCAAAATTATCCAAACTTAACCACAATCTTTATAAGGGTATTTTGTTTTAAAAATGTATGTGGTGACCCAGCCAACCAACCAAGATGGCCACCATGGCTAAAAATAGAACATGGGGGGAAAATGTAGATTTTGGCTTATAACTCTGAAACCAAAGCATTAAGAGCAAATCTTTAAAGTAGTTAAATTGTTTATCAAGTCAATATCTATCTGCCGTGAAATTTTCAGATGAATTGGACAACTGGTTGTTGAGTTGGTGCCCCCAATGGGTAATTTTTAGAAGAAATTTTGCCGTTTATAGTTTTTTCCTTGAATACTATTATATATAGAGATAAACTGTAAACAGCAATGATGTTCAGCAAAATAAGATCTACAAATAAGTCAACATGACCCAAATGGTCAGTTGACCCCTTAAGGAGTTATTGCCCTTTATAGTCAATTTTTAACAATTTTCATTTAAATTTGGTAAATTTTTGTAAACTTTTAAAACATTTTCCTCTGTAACTAATGGGAAAAGCTTATTATAGTTAGAACAAATTGTAAGTAGCCAGAATTTTCAGTAAAGTAAGATCTACAAACACATCACCATCTGACACCAAAACACAATTTTGTTATGAATCCATCTGTGTCCTTTGTTTAATATGCACATGATAGACCAAGGTGAGCGACACAGGCTCTTAAGAACCTCTAGTTTTGATCCCTAGAGTCTCCTTAAAAGCCAGAGTTTTTTTTCTTATAGAGTTTCTGTATTGTTATTAACATCATTGATTTTCAATGTCCCTGACATCGATCTACTTATAGCCAAGTATTTCATCCCTTGTTTATCTTAAGCTGATGATGTTACAGTTGTACTAAGAAGCCATAGCTCCCCAGTGCCTTTTCTGCTCTTTCTATTTCTCTTTCTCCATGGTTCCTTCCTTCTGTCTCAATAGCATGTTATTGTAACGTCCTGCCTTTAGCAATTTTGTTTGGCCAAATGAAAATCATCTTTCAATGAAAAATTTTGAACTACTAGAGTAAGAAATTGAGCAACCTAAAATTCTGTATATTCAGCAAAAATACATTGTTATGCCCAACCCAGGGGCATTTTATTTTTCGGTTCAGGTTAAAGCTTTTGTTAATGGTATTTTAAGATGAAGTATAAGTCCATTTAACTTGGAACTTAATTAAACATGTTTCCCTACAAGTAACAATATGATCTTTTTAATTATCAATGCCAAATTAGAGTTTTGACCCCAATATGGTAGAGGAATCACATGTGTGTAGATAGTTATAAGTTGTCATTACTGAAAATATGATCAATCAGTGTACTAGTATCTTTTGTTACCCTTGTGGCTTCTTCAATCAGTTGTTGAAAATTATATGATTCTAAAACATTTAGCCTTTTTTGAGGAGGTTTGTTTGGTGCTTTAAAATTAAAACCAATTTCAAAGTCAACTGAACATAGAAACAACATAGAAAATGATAGTGCAAGTGGAGCACCCGTGTAGTTTGGACACTTTCTTGTTTACTTATTATTTCATTTGATTATTTTATTTTTTGATCATGATGATCAAGATCCCTTTTCAGACCACAATCCACACTAATATGCCCTTTATTCTTAAATTTTTCATTGCAACCCTTCAATCCTATATATAAGAAATACATATATAAAAAAGAAGATGTGGTATGATTGCCAATGAGACAACTATCCACAAAAGATCAAAATGACACAGACATTAACAACTATAGGTCACCGTACAGCCTTCAACAATGAGCAAAGCCCATACCGCATAGTCAGCTATAAAAGGCCCTGATAAGACAATGTAAAACAATTCAAATGAGAAAACTAACAACTTTATTTATGTATGTATATAAAATTGAGAATGGAAATGGGGTTTGTGTCAAAGAGACAACCAACCCGACCATAGAATAGACAACAACAGAAGATCACATGTATTCGTTGATGTTTTTTTTTTTAATGTAAAAAAATCAATTTACTCTTTTAAAATTGCAGCAGTCATCATTCATGTCATTGTAATGCTCTTTTTTGCCCTTACAATTCAAAAACATAACATTGTCACTTTCATGACTTTGAAATTAAAAAAAAAATCAATTTATTTTTGTAAAATTGCTGCAATCATGTCCAACATGGCCATAAGTAAGGCATAACTAGTCAGAAACACTATTTAGGTCACGGCCTGTAAAATTGCTGCAATCATGTCCAACATGGCCATAAGTAAGGCATAACACGTCAGAAACACTATTTAGGTCATGGCCTGTGAACTTTTATATCTTATCCTGCTTAAAATCTGCAAGGTAATGCATACATGCATGGTTAGAAAGTCCTGATAGTTATCTGCGGGGAAACCCATTAACGGAATAAAAAACTCCCATTTAATGTATCAGTGAACGAAATAAACCCATCAACAATTTTCTTATCAGGATTGAATTTATTGTTTTTTTAAAGATATGTTTCATCTAATTAATTTGGCCATCTTCGCGTAGTATATTCTTCGTCCACATTAATCTAGTTTTTCTATAAATGGCTTTTTTTGTCATTACGGGTGACATTAAGAGTTTCCGAGCAGACTTGCTGGCGATGTAATTAAGGTAGAAAGTTGTAATCGTATGACGACTGAGTAGTAACTGTAAGGGAGATTATTAATTGACATTAAGGATGAAAGGTTATAGGTTTCTTAATGACTTTTGACAAATCGGTCAGAAAGATTAAAATACAGTTATCTTCATTGTCATAGAATGAAGTAAATGAGATGAAACAAACAAAGCTGAACAAAAATGCATAATTGAGTCAGTTTTATTGTTTTGTACATGTATGTCTTGTGATATGATTTTTTAAAAAAAAATTTCATTATAAACTAGCAATTTTATGCAAATTTATATTTGTAAATCAGGGATGTCAGTATTCCCTTTGATTAATTTTTGTGGCTACCATTTTGAGATCAACTGACCAAAAAGGTCCAAATTTATTCATTTGATGTCTGTTCATTCATTCATTTCTTTGTTGGTTCTCCTTTTCTACTCCTTCATGTCCTTATTTCTTCAAATTTTCTTAATCAGAGTCTTGCATATGCATTTGAAATCAAAGTAATTTTCAAAACTACTTTTTGTGTCCCTGGGTATTTATTGGGTTTGCAATAACATGTGCAGCATGGGTGCCACATGTGGAGCAGGATCTGCTTAGCCTTCTGGAGTACCAGAGATCACCCCCAGTTTTTGATGGGGGTTGTGTTGCTTAGTCTTTAGTTTTCTATGCTGTGTCATGTTTACTATTTATTTGTCTGTTTGTCTTTTTATTTTCTAGCCTAGGCTTTGTCAGTTTATTTTCAATCTATGAGTTAAACGACTGTCCCTTTGGTATCTTTCACCCCTCTTTTTCAAGCCTGTTTAAATCATCATTAAAACCGAAATGCATTCCTTAACCACACATGTACACACAAAGATTGATTGATTACTGATTGCTTAATGTTCAGTAGCAAATATTTCATTAAGGTTCATGATAATACACATGTACATGTACAATGATATAAATTTAAAATCACAGTATAAATATATATGATATTTCCACCACTTTGACAAGTACATGTATGTATATATATAAAACCATCAATTTTGTAAGGAAAGGACTGTCTAACTATGAAAAAGGGGGGGGGGGGGGGTGTCCAGTTAATTCACCTCAAAAAATATTCTGATATCCAAATCTGGAGAAAAAATATTTTGATCAATGACAAAGAACAGAAAAAAAAATTGAGAGTTTGTGCCATTTGATTTAATGTTAAGATTTGATTTTTATGACGAATTAGCATTATGTTTTTTGGTCTGTGCATCCTTTCATTCATCTGTTAGTCTGTTCGTTTGTTGGTCCGTCTGGCTACGCTTCAGGTTAAAGTTTTTGGACGAGATAGTTTTTGATGAAGTTGAAGTCCAATCATCTTGAAACTAAGTACACATGTTCCCTATGATACGATCTTTGTCCAAATTAGAGTTTTGACCCTAATTTATCGGTCCACTGACATAGAAAATGATAGTGCAAGTTGGGCATCAGTTTTCTACGGAATTTGAATCTGTTTAACAAGGACTTTGATTTTTAAAGTTTTCTTCTTTCTTTGCTCATATATATATAACAGATCAGACATGCAGGGACCTTTTCCCCTCGTTTAACAAGTCAAAAATGGGATTTCATTGTGATATTTTTTTATGCAAAATGACAATCTCTGTTTAAAATTTATTTTCATTGAAACATTTTATATATTCGTGGAGCATTGTGGAGTGTTGAGTTCTTTTGCTATATATATATATATATATATATATATATATATATATATATATATATATATATATATATATATATATGTGCATGTATTACTTTGTGGATACATGTATAAAAAAAGCACTATTATTTTTTCATTAATGTTAAGTCACCTTTTGAAAGTACAATGTATTACTATTTTAAGCGGGACTATATCTTACATGCCTATACACCTTATATATCATGTAACATATATATATATATAATATATATATATGGTGATTACTAATTTCTATAAATAGATTTGTTTAAATCTTACAGGTGAAAGGTCATGGATAGAGGAAACCAAACATTAAACAAGGAAATCACTATGAGGGTTGTCCAAAATTAGAACACAGGTAGCATTAGTAATTGTATTTTTACTTATCAATAATGACCTAATAAGTATTCATATTTGACCCTTATGATCTTTCTGTTTGTTTATTTACATGTGTTACTATTAAACGGATTATCCATGTGGGGAAACCCCTTCCTTTAAAGTTCATTGTTATGAAATATGGGTGTCTTCTTTTGTTGATAATTGAAAAGTGATATTGACAAGAAATTAACAACTATTGTATGTTATTGATAGGAATTGACAACTGAGGTTTGATTTTATTGTATTTAAAATTTAAAGATGTGTTTTAGATTTGTAAAGATTAGAAAGTTTGGTTTAGGGGCACTTTAGGACGTGATAATCATTATTGAATAATTGATATATGAAATGTCAACATTCTATCAAGTGTCACTAGGCTAATGACCATTGCTTTATAGAACGTTGAAAGTTCACTTGAATTTTTATTTTCAGACGTAGATGGAATACAATATCTTAAGATTACAGTGGACCTAAAGAGAAATTATCTGGTAAGACAACTTTTTGGCAATAACTGTGATACTATGGTCATTATTCACAAGAAACCAATTTTCAAGGATTTTGTGGGTATATATGTAGCTTAACCATGAACTTTAATTTGCAATGAAGTACACATTGTCTTTGGCTAATGAACACAGACTTTCAGGGGCGGATCGAGCCAATTTCCCAATTTCAAAGTGAGGTTTCGAACCAGGATAATGGGGGGGGGGGGGGGGGGGGGGGGGTGCAAATGTATTGATCGTCAAAAAAAGGGGGGGTTCCCTCTGCCTCCTTGCCACTGGACTTTGTTAATCCACAAAATCAATTATCCATGAAAACTTATATGCCCCTAAAGATCTTTCATTAACAATGATATCTGTAACATGTGGATAAGAAGAACAGCTATAAATTTCATCCCATGAAGATCCATCTCAAAATTTTTCATGTTCATAGAAAAAAATGAGTAACAGTAATGTACATTTAGTTTAGACAGCAGTCCAATGAAAACAGAAGAATTGGTTCATAAATTTAACTTTATGATTGTTTTGGAAATAACAACAGTTTAAAAGTTGTATCTTTTTGACCATTTTATATTTAGTATTCCTGGCCAAGCTTGAAGAATGTAATGAGAAAAGCTGTCTTCATCTTTAATGGAAAAGAAATGAAAACGGAAAAGAAATAAAAACCTGATATAAAATGTTTCCATTGCTTTGTAAGTTAACAAGGACAATTTCATGCACTGAATTATAATACACCTTTTCTTTTCATTCCCATTTAAAAAAGACATCCTAAGGTCAACATGTGGTTGGGAACAAGAGACATGCATGCGACTATACAGGTCTTGAACAATAGACATGTGACAATACAATTAATGTCACAGTCAAGGTATAAATGGCCTACAGTCTAGACAAGATCAATGGGATAAATTAACACAGTGTGGGAAAGATCTGCTGACTAAACACAACAACTCGGAAGAGGTTGTAAAACTCTAAAATTTCTTGAATTTACTAGGCTAATTAACCCGTAAGTTGTCTTTTTCTTGTCTATTCAGGACAAGCTTTACCTGCTTAACAAGGCTGTATTGGGTTAATAAAACAGAGAATAATAAGATGCTAAATAAAAAGGTATAAAAGATCAAGAATAGTGAAAAATAATCAAATATAATTGATAGAGAATATGAATAAAGAATAAAGAAAAATCATGTTATAAAGCATAAAGAGAATAAAGAATAAAGGGGTCTCAGTTTATTAGGTAGTGCGGTCTAAGAATTAAAACTGCAATAACCCCAAGCCTGTTATGATAGCATGTGTTATGATTTGGACAGATCCAGGGGGGGGGGGGGGGTTCGGGGTTTGAACCCCTTTTTAGCTCACCTGGCCCAAAGGGCCAAGTGAGCTTTTCTCATCACTTGGCGTCCAACGTCCGTCGTCGTCCTGCGTCGTCGTCCGTCGTCTGTCGTCGTTAACTTTTACAAAAATCTTCTCCTCTGAAACTACTGGGCCAAATTTAACCAAACTTGGTCACAATCATCATTGGGGTATCTGACTAGTTTAAAAAATGTGTTCGGTGACCCAGCCAACCAACCAATCAAGATGGCCGCCATGGCTAAAAATAGAACATAGGGGTAAAATGCAGTTTTTGGCTTATAACTCAAAAACCAAAGCATTTAGAGTAAATCTGACAGGGTGAAATTGTTTATCAGGTCAAGATCTATCTGCCCTGAAATTTTCAGATGAATCAGACAACCCGTTGTTGGGTTGCTGCCCCTGAATTGGTAATTTTAAGGAAATTTTGCTGTTTTTGGTTATTATCTTGAATATTATTATAGATAGAGATAAACTGTAAACAGTAATAATGTTCAACAAAGTAAGATTTACAAATAGGTCAACGTGACTGAAATGGTCAGTTGACCCCTTTAGGAGTTATTGCCCTTTATAGTCAATTTTTAACAATTTTTCGTAAATCTTAGTTATCTTTTACAAAAATCTTCTCCTCTGAAACTACTGGGCCAAATTAATCCAAACTTGACCACAATCATCTTTGGGGTATTTAGTTTAAAAAATGTGTCCGGTGACCTGGCCATCCAACCAAAATGGCCACCATGGCTAAAAATAGAACATAGGGGTTAAATGCAGTTTTTGGCTTATAACTCAAAAACCAAAGCATTTAGAGCAAATCTGACAAGGTATATATGTTTATCAGGTCAAGTTCTATCTGCCCTGAAATTTTCAGATGAATCGGACAACCGTTGTTGGGTTGCTGCCCATAAATTGGTAATTTAAAGGAAATTTTACTGTTTTTGGTTATTATCTTGAATATTATTATAGATAGAGATAAACTGTAAACAGCAATAATGTTCAGCAAAGTAAGATTTACAAATAAGTCAAACTGACCGAAATGGCTGACCGAAATGGTCAGTTGACCCCTTTAGGAGTTATTGCCCTTTATAGTCAATTTTTAACCATTTTTCGTAAATCTTAGTAATCTTTTACAAAAATCTTCTCCTTTGAAACTACTGGGCCAAATTAATCCAAACTTGGCCACAATCATCTTTGGGGTATCTAGTTAAAAAAATGTGTCCGGTGACCCGGCCATCCAACCAAGATGGCCACCATGGCTAAAAATAGAACATAGGGGTAAAATGCAGTTTTTGGTTTATAACTCAAAAACCAAAGCATTAAGAGCAAATCTGACAAAGGGTAAAATTGTATATCAGGTCACGATCTATCTGCCCGGAAATTTTAAGATGAATCGGACAACCCGTTGTTGGGTTGCTGCCCCTAAATTGGTAATTTTAAGGAAATTTTACTGTTTTGGGTTATAATCTTGAATATTATTATAGATAGAGATAAACTGTAAACAGCAATAATGTACAACAAAGTAAGATTTACAAATAAGTCAACATGACTGAAATGGTCAATTGACCCCCTAAGGAGTTATTGTCCTTTATAGTCAATTTTTAACAATTTTCATAAAATTTGTAAATTTTTACTAACATTTTCCACTGAAACTACTGGGCCAAGTTCATCATAGATAGAGATAATTGTAAGCAGCAAGAATGTTCAGTAAAGTAAGATGTACAAACACATCACCATCACCAAAACACAATTTTGTCATGAATCCATCTGCTTCCTTTGTTTAATATTCACATAGACCAAGGTGAGCGACACAGGCTCTTTAGAGCCTCTAGTTTGTTTGGCCGATCAATGCATGTAAATGGATACATATAGTTGGACCCCCAAGCCTCCCTTTGTCCTGGGTTGGGAACACCCCCCCTTTTTTACGTCATAAAGCAAAATATCTGACGCCACAATGGAAAAGTGATTGTTGTGTGCGTCAAAAGTTCAAGCGGCCGGGTCAGCCGGGATTAGCGATAAGGTGTATTGACTCAGATCTTACTTGACTGTAGGATTGTTAGTTTTCCTTATGGTTTTCTTTTGGTATTCTTCTGGAAAAAACTTGTCGTGATGATGCAGCCAAGTATGTTGAAAATTGCATTAAACAACACAATAAATCAGTGAATTTTAAATGGAACTTATGACAAATCATTTATGGAGTACAAAAACTCATAAATCTCAACATGAAATTTGTTCTAAACATAAAAAAGAAATCAGGAGTCAATGTTATTCCTTAAATAAAAGCAACAGTAGTATACCGCTGTTCAAAAATCGTAAATCTATGGACAAAAAACAAAATCGGGGAAACAAACTAAAACTGAGGGAAACGCATTAAATATAAGAGGAGAACAACGACACAACATTCAAATGTAACACACATAGCAACGGACTAAGCATTAGACAAAATACGATGAGAATAACCAATATAACATCAAAACCAAATGTATGAATTTGACCTTTTGACAAGAAATTATAAATTTTCAATGGTATTTTCTATCCTGGTATATATTTGTTAAATTGTATGCTGAGGTTATAATTTCTATACATTTGGGACCTTGAATTCCATGTTTTTAAGCCCTGGATTTTGGTATCAGGTCCCCTCCAACCCCCCTGTTTGAATGGTGAATGCTTTTAAGCTTATAGATTTTTCAGGTGTTTTTAGTTGTTTATAAATGTTTAAGAAAATTAAAACAGTATTGAATATTCAATGATCGAATGCCATCAGAATTATCTATAAAATGTTTCACATTGGGTATCAAAGTTAGCAATTTTTGTGAGATCAAAGCTATTTTTCTAGACAAAGTTTTATGGTAATATTAGAAAAAGACCTTTACACAGAAATTACAATTGATCTTAAGGGTTTTCTTTTGGTCTGTATAAAAGTTAATCTTGCTAATTAGACAGAAATGTAAATCAAAGGCTTCTTCAGGCTTTGTGATAAATATTTTATCTCGATCTTATTCTTAAAGAGGTGGTTATAAAGACTTCAGAAAAAAATATTAGGAATTCAGTTTGCTTGTAGGATTAAATCATGTAGGTGAATAAAAGAAAAGAGTTCTTTCTAGTGCAAGCTTAAGAGAGGTTTCAGTTCACAAAGATTGGTTAAGCTTTTAAAAGGCTTTGTCTTAGACAATGCATGTGCTACGTCTTTGAATTGCTGGTGATTGTCTATCCATCTTTCCTATTAGTGTTTGCATTTTCCTTCTCATTTTACTTGCTCTTTGCATTGTGGGTTCAACATCGATTTTAATTGACTAGGATTGTTAGTTTTCCTGTTAATCTTAGATCTCTCCAGGTGCACTAGATCTGGCTTCTTCTAACCAATTAAAACTTAACACCATTATATATAACCATGAGCACTGAAATGGTGTTAAGGTAGATTCATGGTATACCACCATCATTGTACATTCATGGTGTACCACCATCTTGGATTGTACAATCTAAGTACAATATTGGTCTAGTTATATGCCTAAATCTGCAAATTTGGAGACAGATTTACAATTTAATGGTTAGACTGATTATTTATATAAAGAAAACTTGGTGATTTATTATATTAATCAAAATATTTAAATAATTATCATTTTTTGTTGGTTTAAGAATCATTTATTCAAATGAGCCATTTAAGGGGAGATAACTCTTTTAGTAGAAAATTATACTGGACTAATAGAGATTTTTTTTTATTTTTACTTGTAGCAAGAAAACAAGTTCGGTGACACCATTTTTATGCCCCACCTACAATAGTAGAGGGGCATTATGTTTTCTGGTCTGTGCGTCCGTTCGTCCGTCCGTTCGTCTGTCCGTCTGTCCCGCTCCAGGTTAAAGTTTTTGGTCAAGGTAGTTTTTGATGAAGTTGAAGTCCAATCGACTTCAAACTTAGTACACATGTTTCCTATGATATGATCTTTCTAATTTTAATGCCAAATTAGAGTTTTTATCCCAATTTCACGGTCCACTGAACATGGAAAATGATAGTGCGAGTGGGGCATTCGTGTACTGAGGACACATTCTTGTTTCTTTTTATTTTCTTGAAACATATAATAAAAACTATAGTGGCTAACCGTGCAGACTGCCAATATGTGAAAGTTTATGTGTACCAGCAGTATGAAAATAGATCAATCCATTGAATAGTATTAAACAGATATCAGAGTACAGCCTTCCCCAATCAACAGTATCCACTAAGATATTAGTTTCCACCAACAGTAATTTTAACAGTAATATGGGTTCTGATACTACAATATTTGTCCTTAAAACTGGCATGATCTTAAAGACCTCATAATAAATGGTTAAATGGAACAATTAATCATTACCCCTCAGCCGAGGTTTTATCTGATAATATCCCTAATGAACCTCATATTTTTAGAACAATCTAGTTATGCAAATGTATAAATTAATTTGTATAGAAAGCAGACATTTAGTCCATATTACCCAGAAACCCACTGGGATTAATGTGAAAGATCTAGTGTTGTATTGTATTGTATTCAGCAGGCAATAGTGTTTGTTTAACTAAATTAGTAATATGTGATTATGAGTACAAACATATATATCTTTTTCTAGTTCTCCTTTAAAATGTAACATTTCATGCCCTGCCTATCTACAACAGTAGGGGGAGGGGATCATTTTGATTTCTGGTCTATGTATCTGTCCCTTTGTCAGTTCTTATGAGAGTCTAATATAACGTTACAGGTCCAGTTTTGTTTATTAAAGTCTTATTTATATATGTATGGAAAACATTAAACAAACTGAGGTTTTGCTGTTTTGAATCTCAGAATTTAGTCATTTAGTGAGGGGGGATAGGACCTTTATCGGGACTCCAGGATCGAGTGTTTTTAAGCTTGGGATTTCAAGATTGACCCTTTCGGGATCCGGGATTTCTTTTTTTCTAAGTTCGAAATTTGGGATTTAAATTTATTTAAATTCGGGACCTCAGGATTTCGTGTTTTTAAGCCCGGGATTTTGGGATCAGGACCCCTCCTACCCTCCCTCTTTAGTTGCAATGATTGATTGTATTGAAAACTTACAAGTATGAATTTCTATTTAAAACAAATTCTTGAAATATATGTGATACTGACATGATAGACATTAACATAGTTTTGAAAACTGAATAACTTATAAAGCTCTAGATGTGCCTGTCCCAATGTTAAGTCAGGAGCCTGTATAATTCAGTGGTGGAAAAATGTTTGTTGCTGTATACCTTATTTGTTTTTCGTTTTTTGTCCCTTTCATAAATTCTCATTTTTCTACATTTGTCATTTCAGACCCTTTTATAGATTTCTATATATGCAGTATGGGCTTTGCTCATTGTTGAAGTTGTTCAATGACCTATAGTCTTTAACTTCGATGTCATTTGGTCTTTGATTGAGAGTTGTCTCATTGACCACCATACCCCATCTTTCATTTTTTATATAGATCATCACAGTATTCATTGGTGTTAATATTTTGCAGGGTTGCTGTCAGAGTCATTGATGTAAACCTGTCTCCTATCATTCAGATTTATTTAGAAAAATGAATTCATTGATTAATTTTTTATGTGAATAACTTACCAATAGTTTATGATGAGTGGAACCTGATTGTGAATTGATGCTTATTAAATTACTAATTAGCCTTGGCAGGTGGTCTTTTTAATTTTTATCTGTAGAAGGTCTAAATAGGGTTGACAGAATAGGAAAAAACAGTAAAGAATAAAAAACAAACTAAGAATTATGGGCAAAATGTGTAAAGAAGTGAGAAAAAATATCTAACAGAACCACCAGACCCTTGTTGCAGTCTATGATTGAACCTCTAGGTGTCTTCTCAGGTTGTAATGTTGCCTCATTCACGTAAACCATTGTCTCTTATCATTCATATATTTTTTTTAAAAATAAATTATAGACAAAAAAAAATTTATCTGAAAATTTTTCTTGCAGTTTAAGATGAATTGAAACTAATTGAGAATTGATGCTAATTAGAGTTGGCAGGTGTTCCTTTGATCTTTACCTGTAGTTTTATAAGGTTCACCTGACACTCACCTGATAACATTGATTGTACAAGTCTAGCCATGGGTGGTAACAAAGATAACAATTGATCTCCCATTTTTCAGGATTATTTTTTTGTCAATAAAATGCAATAATTAGGCCATCTGTCATAAGATTGCTAGTTATATAAATATAAATCTAGAATTTGTGAGGGCATTGTGGTTAGACTTGCATGCAATAATGTTATAAGATTTTCATAAAGTATACTGCAATTGTTTGCACCTGTCCCAAGTCAGGAATCTGATGTTTAGTAGTTGTCTTTTGTTGCTGTGGTTCATAAGTGTTTTTCTTTCCTGTTTTTTTTTTTATATAGATTAGACTGTTGGTTTTCCAGTTTGAATGGTTTTACAAAAGTAATTTTTGGGGCCCTTTATTCATTGTAGCTTGCTGCTTAGTGTTAGCCAAGCGCGCGCCCTACTGAAAATGTACTTGGGATTCCAGTGGGATACCATTGGGATTCACTTGAATCCCAGTGGGGGAAAAAAATCCAGTGGAATCCCACTGGAATGTTTTGGAGTGTCAGTGGAATCCCAATGGGAAGTTTATCCCGATGGTATCTCAGTGGCATTTCCACTGGATTATTTCTATATTTTCCAGTGGAAATTTGTACTTTGTCATTCCTAATTATCCCACTGGAATTTGGACATGTGGCTTTTATAAATATATAATTCCAGTGGGATGTTGGACTTGTAGAATTTTCATTTTAAAAAATTTCAATGAATTTAGCTGATAATTAAATGATGATGGACCTGAAAAATGTTATGTGTTGCTATTTATATATGTACATTTAAACATGTATAAAGTGACTAGAATATATATACTTATTTCACTAACAGTATTTAAGACAATTTAATTTTGAATTTTTCAACAAAGGAGTTGCAGGTAATTAAAATTTATTTATTTTCAAGTACAATTAATTAT
This sequence comes from Mytilus galloprovincialis, assembly GCF_965363235.1. NCBI lineage: Eukaryota > Metazoa > Mollusca > Bivalvia > Mytilida > Mytilidae > Mytilus > Mytilus galloprovincialis. The sequence goes on along the minus strand of NC_134851.1, from coordinate 39,073,039 downwards.
TAAGTCTATCTCTATATTTAGTTAAGTATTATATCATGATTATACACAAATATTATTTCCAAGCAGTCTCTTTCTTATCAATTAGTAATAGAAATGTTATGTGCCAATCTGTTTTCAATTTGCCTAGATGTGAAATGGACAGGAAATGATATGTACACACTCAATGGGGCCCAATGAAGGAGACCACATGTCTTTGTATATTTCTCTTAAATTTCTACAGTTCAAAATATAAAAATAATAGATAAAAGTTGGTAAATATCATTTATTAATTATTATATATATATCAGATATTTAAGATTTAGGTAATTTAATAGTATGATAAGGAAAACATTGCAAGGAATCAAACAACTCCCTATAGATACAACCCCAACACTGGTCAGATTCAAAATTTGAACTTGCAGCCATTACAAGAAAAGATGTCTTATTTATCTTGACTAAAATATGAATTTTACCATGGATGTAGAGTTGTGGACTAAAATTTAAAAGAGCCAAAGTTATATTCTATTGATATTAAAAAGTGAAGATGTATTTTTTTGATGACATGACTATTGGATTTGTGAAGATTGATGTTTTCATATTTTTGGGATTAAATCTTCTGGTAAGTACAAATTATGAATAAGTATTTCAACCTTTTTGAAAATTATGAAACTATCATTTCCTTCAAATAAATTGTGACCATGTAGGATCAAGAAAATAACTATAAGACCATGCATTTTTTGCATATACATAATTACTATTGGATTGTCACAGTATGACACATGACTAATATATCTTTAAGACAATCTCTTCAATAAAATATTATTCAATAGTAGCTAGTTTTCGCAAAATTGGAGATCTGTAGTATGACTGTAATAATTTAATATATATAGAGACATCTTTTCCAAAAAAGCAAAAAGTATTATCTTTTAAAACTTAATTAGTACACATGTACTCAATTATCATGATTGTGGATCAAATTTGAGATTTTAAAAATGGCAAGACATACATGTAAATATGGGCCTATGATGTTAGAGTAAAATAAAAGACCAATACAAATCAAAGTAAAGAATAACCTATACACTTCACTTACATTTCCAAAAAAAAGACAATAAACTATTAAGACATGAAAAAATAACGTGATTGATCTGCTGTTTTCACTGGAATTTAAAATAATTTCACTGCACATAGTGTTGAAGAATCCATTTAAATTTCTCTGGGAAAATTTGCATTAAAATCCCACTGGAATTATTGAAATTTCATTGGGATCCCATTGAAATTTCAGTGGAAATTGCCCAGAATCACACTGGGATTTTAAAAATATCACTGAGATTCCACTGGAATCCAAGTGGGATTTTTGAAAAAATATCACTGAGATTCCACTGGAATCCAAGTGGGATTTTAAAAATATCACTGAGATTCCACTGAGATTCCACTGGAATCTTCTAAAAATCCCGACAAAATTGTCCAGTGGAATTCCAGTGGGAACCAGTGGAATTCCCAAGTGAGATTTATGTGGGATTTCAGTGGAATTCCACTGATTATTTTTAGTAGGGGCTCCGTGTTGAAGACGTCACCAATATATACTTTGACCTATTATGGTTTACTTTTATAAATTGTGACTGGATGGAGAGTTGTTTCATTGGCACTCATACAACATCTTCCTATATCTATATATAGGATTATACATGATATAGAATGCAATATATTCTTAGGACATTTTAAGAATTATAGGGGTATACTAAAATGATATTAAAGGAAGTTTTTTTAATGCAAAACCTAGGGGCATTATGTTTTTCAGTCTGTGGTCTGTTAGTCTGTCTGTCAATTTGTCTGTCTGTACATATCCCACTTTAGGTTAAAGTTATTGGCCAAGGTAGCTTTCGATGAAGTTGAAGTCCAATCAACTTGAAACTGATCAGTACACATGTTCCATATGACATATTATTTCTAATTACAATGCCAAATTTGATTTTTGAGCCTTATTTCACATTCCACTGAACATAGAAAATGATAGTGTGGGTAGAGCATACATGTACTATGGACATATTCAGCCACTGCTGGTGGAGATTTATTTTCCCAACGGTATCACAACCCCAGTAGTCAGCACTTCTTCGTTGACTTGAGTTATCATTGATATGTTCATAATTATAAATTACCTGTTAACAAAAATTACTAAGGTTTTTCTACCTCAGGAATAGATTACCTTAGCTGTATTTGGCAAAACTTTTAGGAATTTTTCGGTCCTCAATGCTCCTCAACTTAGTTCTTTACTTTGCCTTTTTTAAATATTTTGATTCGAACGTCACTGATGAGTCTTTTGTAGACGAAACGCGCTTCTGGCATAATTATAAAATGTCAATCCTGGTATCTATGATGAGTTTATTCACTTTGATATAGTAATATAGGGAATGTTGAAATTTGAACTATATGCTAGCCTGAATTAATGCATTATGACAATTATAAAAATGATTTTAAAGGATTACTTGTCTTTGCTTTTTAGATTAGTAGAGAATTGGCTTTAAGGGAAACAGTACAGACAATTTTAAATGTCAGAGATATCAGGAAAGTTTGTTGGCATCACTTTTACCTTTAAAGAGTTATGCCCCTTTACAAATAAAAAAATGCTGATTTTTTTGTTTCCCTTCCTTAAGTTTATTGCCTCTACTAAATGTTATGACTTCATTATACACAATGCTTATTACCACAAAACTCAGATAATTACTGGTATGAATTTGGGTAGTGTCACTTTTACAGTTATTGAGTTATGTCCCTTTATAATGATACAATTTTTGCAAGCAGGGTCACATCATTCCCCATAAATTTATTTTTAGCTGTGTCAAATTGACTCATTTTGGTTAGCAGAAAGTCAACTGATGCATTTTACAAGCCATATAAAATTTTCACTTTTTTTTTTTTTTATCAAAGTGCTTAGCAACATCTAGCACTGTATGAATAACTGAGGTTTTTAATGAAAATATAAATTTTGTTAAAAAAAATGGTTTATTTAAGTATCTGCAATTGACAATGCCCTGCCACTTTAACTTGATATTGACCATGTTGACATGATTTTCTTATATGAATATTTAAAATCATGTCATTTTATTTGTTCTAGCTCTCATTCTTCTTGAATTTTCTCTGTTTATCAAGTATAAATTTATCTGGGAGAAATCACTTTTTTATTGAAAAATATGAGAATTATAGTTCATGAATAAAATATTAATCTGAAATATTGTATAGAAAACAAAACAATTAGGGCACAAATACTAGACACGGCAGTAGTATTTACGAGTTAATTAGAAAATCAACACGATTGACACTGTAACATATTATACATAATTGATGATTTTTTTCTCTTTTAGTCTTGTATTGGTTTTATGTCGGGAACCATGACAGGACGGTATTATGGGTAAAAATATCAATATGCTGTGAAGCCCTGGCATAAAAGCCGAAATTCCCTTGAGATTTCTTAACCACGTTCTTCTATCTATTTAGTATTCATCTACTATACCTAGTCTTAGGAGAAAATCAATATGGAACCAAAGTGGTTTGTAATGATGGTTTTGATTGGGTAACAGAGTTCTGCTGTGTGTTAGATTGGATTCCTATTGATTCCTTTTTCTGAAGATTCCTGCAGCTTAATTCCTTATATGGAAATCAATATGGCCGTCTCCATAAACTCCATTGATGGAGTTGAGTATAGATTTTCTTTGATTATTTATCGGACATTCTGATACAGGAGGTTTTAAGTTTTTTAAAGATGTCTGCTGCGGAATTCCGAAATTTTCTATGAATGCTGGCAGCCTTTCGGAATTGAAAGTAGGAAATTAATCTGGGATTGTTTTATACATTTTTTTTATAAAGAGACAAAATTGTTTTATGGAATAATTTGTTACATTCTGATTACTACGTTTTCTCGTTTCAAGAAAGAAGTCATTTTTGTAGTTGCTTGAAGCAACAAATGGAATCGTTTGAATCTAATACTTGACAGTTGGTTATTAAAATTTGTAAAAAAAATATTTCTAAAATATAATTAATAGAAATTGTTATCATATTTTTATTAATTGAAAATTGGACATTTGTGATTTGAATTGGAATTTATTGTTTTTTTGAATTGTGATTTTGAAATTAATGACATTGTGAAATCGCTGAATTGTGAAAAATTACTATAACCAGGCTATTTATAATTGGATTATAAATTTTCTTCATAAGGATTCATCATTTTCCAATTAGTTTGAAACATAAATCTACAATTTATTGTGTCCCATCTGCAGCTGTCAAAATGGAGTTTGGTAAGTTATTTAAAGTCAGACCTTTTTTTTTTTTTTCTGTTTTTGTGCTTTGTGTATTTTATTTTTTTGAGATTAAAAAAGGAAATAGATCTTTAGGAATTGCTTTACTTTGATTAAACTTTTCTTTATTTAAAAAAAAAATATATGTATACGTACGGTATTATAATATGATCATGATGATACTTAAAGTTTTTTTTAAAATATTGAATATATATATATATAGAAATTAAAAAAAACTGACCCAAATATTTTGTTAATTTAAATGACACATACCTAGTTTATAGATACCTATGCATTATAACGGTTGCACCTTTTTGAAACACTGATACCGAATATTTGAAAACCAGAAATGCGTAAAAAGACAAATTTACATTGGCATTGCAAGATCTATAATATTATCTAAAGGATTGACCTTCAAAAGAACTGCCAAATTAATTTTAAGTCAACTATACCTGAGGGACTCAAAAATCAACCGATCATAACTATTACGGGTACCTTTTGACAAAGGGGACTCCTGTACGGTATCCGGGGCCCTGTTGATCATCAGGTTGCTTTATATGCAAATTAAGATACAAGCTGCAGATTTTTGAAATTTTAAAAGGTCACAGATCTTTTTAAATTAAGTGTCATGTCGCGCACAAAAAAAACTAATGTTTGTATGTTGTTGGAGCCACACATAGGCTTATTATGTTTTTCATGTGTCAACAAACATCATTTCTTCCTAATCTGGTATATAACTTAACTATTGGCCATCCCTCTCACAACAGCACATAATAACGCTAAAAAATATCCAGAAAGAACATTTTCAGTACATTATCTATCTGTTAGTTTTTTTGTCCCTCTGTTCCCCTGTCCAAACTGTACCAGGTTAAAGATTTTGTATTAGGAAATTATAAACACCATTAAGTTGTAGGCATATAATTATACATGTATGTATATGAACCTTAAACTTATTGTGAATGTTCATATAAATGATGTTAACTTTTGAAAATATATGTCACATTAGAGTTGGGAGCAAAATTCATCTGAACATGCACATGTGATAGTGTGAGGGATATCAGAGGCCGATGGTAGATTTTGGGGGTAGGGTGTGGTGGGGGAGCTGTTTGACACAGGGCCCCAGAACCGTCTTTTTGTAGGAAAAATTTGGTTGAGTTAGAGAAATTGGACCTTATTATGACAGTCAGTGCCCACCCCACACTTCTGGATTTTGGACCACCACTAAATTTAATAAATGATTGAGTGGTGCTTGCTTAGCAGCTAGTGGCTATCTAAGTAACGAGAACAATTATGGTAAATATATCTCTTATAGTACCTTATATATTCCAATCAATTAATCAATTAACTAATTAGATTCTATATTCCCTGTTTTCATCATTTGGTACCAGAAGAATCAAACAGAATATGTATAAGCTTACGGTAATCTCACATTGTTCTCCATTTTGTTCCCTGAAGGGACAAGTTCAACTTGTTTTATTTGCATTTTCCTTGTCTTTGAAAAATTAATGGCATTTGATAAGGAAAATATCTATTTCTGTCCTTAGTACTATCCTCATGGTGCTTCATTGGTTGATTTATGGTTTGTGTGTAACCTTTTGGCATGAATAATTAATGAAACAGAAACTGTTGGAGAAGGATCTAGGCATTTGCAACATCTATTTTAAAACCAAAAATATTCTCTGACTTTTCAGGGTATATAAGTACTCTAACACCAAGTCTTGGAAGATATTGCTTCTCTTCTAGGGCATAATTGTAGCAGTCCATCAAATCTTCCCTAAGTTAGATTTATGAATCCATTGCAGGTTCAGTGATATACAGGGTCACCACTCTGTGGAGTCACTCTATGTCTGAGTCTTAAATTATGAGCTAGCTTATTGTATCCTGGAAGGGGGCAGGGATGATTCCACTATATAGTTTAGGTCCGTTTAGCAGCTCTTAAATCGGCCAGCGGCCCCAAAAAAATGTTTGTGAATATAAGTTCCCTATTCAGGAAAATAAATTAAAATCGGTATTTCCAGAAAAGTTTCCGTCACCGATTACTGCAACTATAATTTTTCATAGTTTGTCGTCAAAACATAGAAAATCTGGATAAGAATGCTGACTACGATTGCATTTTGTTAACAACGATTTAATTATGTCAACATGAGCATGATGAGGTAAACAATTTTAGCAGCCGGATTCGAGTGTGTAAAATGTTATGGGAGTATTTGATCTCATAAATGTAGATCACTCAGCAGGTTGATCAAAAACATGCTTTTTGTCAAAATGGGTGTCACAGCCGAGACCTCGGCAAAGATCAAATTAAAAATTTTGTATAACATTGATGAATAAATGTTAATGGACGCTGATCTCGTAAAAGCAGATTACCCAAAAGATCCGGTTATGTTTCTGTTGAAAATAATGTTGATGATAGACCATTCATGAAATGACCCCTGAAATATGATGTCATCAGTATAGATAAAGTATAAGATATCTCATATGATATATAAGATAGCTTTTAAAAATGAAATTATAAAAGATATCTCATATATTAAATGAGATATCTTCTATAAATCTTATATATTATACAAATCTTATATATCATATAATTGAACTTATAATCTTATATATCATATAAGATATCTTAAATATTATGAGATAATTTGAAATTTGAATAAATAGCTAAACTGCTTGCCATAGGTAACTGTTTATGTTAGCTGGTATATATGTTTTTCGTAATAGGCGTCGTTTACCAAAGTTAAGATGATAGTGAATCATTTGCAATGATATTCATGTATTACAACTTCGTTGGTCTGAATCCAATAACTTCTTCAATCAGTGTACGTACAGGTGAAACTTAATATACATTTTCTGTTTTAACGGTATAATGATATTACTTCGTCTTAGATTGTATGCATAAAAAATTCCCAATTGGGATAAAAATTCCCAAATTGATGTTCAAGGGACCCATTTGAAAACACCTGGAATCATCCCTGGGGGGAGAGAGGAACCCCCCTTTTTTTTAGCTATTGAATAGGGATATATAGTGGGCCGCCCCTGTATCCTTGGTTGCACCCACCTTTAAAAATTGGCTGTATCCCCCCTCCTGAGCTAAGGTTCATTTTTATATTTTTTAACAATTAGGATGTTTTTTCATAGAATATAATTTGACAAAAAATTAAATTCAGTAATTAGCTACTTTAATGATAAACAAAATTTACTATCACAATTTTGGCAATAATAAAACATCTAATAAAACATCTAAACCAATTCTAAATTTACAGTATATTTTCATATTCTCTTTTCCAGCATTCTTTCTTTGTTGGATTGCTGTTTTCTAGCAAAAGTACAAATAAGATTAAAATCTCTCTAAACTTTATATTTCAATCCACAATAAACCTAGCTAATGGACATTAAAATCCATCTATCCAATCCATCCTTTGTTTTAGTAAAGATATTATTTCACCTAACACTTATCAAATTTGGCTTAATATTTAATCAGAGCTAAACAAAAACGTTTCTGTCATTTTATTTTTATCACTCTATTTGTACGGCTTTGTTTTACCGTAAAAAAAATCAATACGTATTGAACTGATACAAGAATATCCCTATGTCTCGGTTCTTCCCATCGACATTAATAACATACTCCAAGTCAAGGGTTGGAACGTGTTTTCAAAAGGCGTGATTATTAATATCGTAGACGATTATCACCTGACATGAACTCTCCATTTGCTAAAGTAGAAAGGATTTGTCGTAATTTTTGAACCGTGAAGAGTGCCTGGAATTAAATGGAGATTTTGTATTGAAATTCAACGATCAATAATGTTGACAAGTAGATTAAAATGTGTAAACCTCATCGTATCATGCTCAAATGTTTGGTCGTATTAAATGATTTTTAGTTGAAAGGTTTTTTTCTGATAGTATTGGAAAAAGGTAATGAACTGTGTAAATAGACTCTGGTATATAGAAAATACTCGTTAAGGTTTAATTTCTAGTGCATTTGCTGAAAAGTATCTTTTAGCTAATGTCAGGTTTTTTTTTTTGTGTTTTGTATTTTCATTTACCTAAAAGTGTCCTTTAGCTATTTTTTATTTTTTATTCTCTTTTGCGATTTATTATGGGACAATAATTATGATAAATGGGTAACGTTGGCTGCCAAGAAATCTATAAATATTTAAATTGATGCCTGAAGTCAAATTTTACTATTTTTTGCTTTTTATTGTTTAAAATTTTAATTATTTATCCAAGTATGGTTGAAATGAGATTGTAATCTAATGTCACAAAGTATAAAAAAAAAACATTTAAAAGAAGTGTTAAATTTCTAAAACAATTACCGGTACAGTACTGAATTATATTTTTGATATTTATGAGTTTTGTAGGAGTTTTTTTAGCCAAAGGGATTTCATAATAGCTGCCTCAAATGGGTTAAAATGTGGGAAGTCATAGATTTGGTCTCAGACTAGTGCAAACCAGGCTTGAACTTTGAAATAATCTGCTTTTGGTCCAACTATACATCATTCAGGAGTAAGAGAAAAGACTGGCTGGCATATCATGAAGTAAAAAAACTTGTCTGTGGTTGGGGGTTATGCATTTCTTCCAGGGGGCAGCACCTTTTGAACTAGTACATTAAAAACCAGACTGAATGTGTCTGTCTTATATAGTCCATATAAAGATTCATACTCAAATCACTTTAGCAATTTTTTTTGGTCCGAACTTGCATGTACTATTTGCCACTGGACAAGAACATAAACCCATTTATCCAGAGTTCAATACTAAAATAGTAATCTCAAGCTTTTATCCTAAAGACTTTATAAAGGAAGTTTGGAGAAGTTGACATGACAGACACCAACCACCTGGATTATATAAATTAATTGTTGTGTTGTTGGTTTTTTTTTGGGGGGGGGAGGGGGTGATAGAGGTAAGGGCCTCATGAGGGGAGAGAATTGAATTAAATTCTGCGCTTAGGTAGTGACAAGTATTGGTGTTAGATTAAAGAGAAGATTCATGAAAAATAATCAAAGTATTTTAAATGATCTAAAAATGTTCATAAATCATAATATAATTAATATCAGATATTATTGTATAGCAATATAATATTTCCCACAGAAAGTAACCAAAAGTTAGCGTGCAATAAATTCTAATATTGCACTAGTGCAAAAAATCTTCAAAATTCATGACGTCATTAACGACAAAATCTTAATTTAAACCAATTTTTACTTTTAAATATTATATTGCTATACAATAAAAGGGTTATTGCATGAATATTGGGGAATATTGTCCCTCGTAGAACATATATTGCACTCGCGAGCTCGTGCAATATAAAATTCTACTCGGAACAATATTCCCCAATATTCATGCAATAACCCTATATTATTTGAATTGTAGTTAATTTTAATGTAAAGGTTTTCAATGCTGAGATTCTTAAGGTGATACCCAACACCTGCACTAAAATTAATTTGGCTTGTTTAATTTTCGTAAAACTTTGACGAAGTATTCAATTTGACCCTTTGATAAAAATATAAAAATTTCAAAAAATTTAAACCAACCGTTTTATTAGAAAAAATACACTGGTTATATAGCAGTTGACAAACACTTATTTTGATCATTGAGAAGCTTAATATTCCCTCAACAACGCAACGTAATTTAAACCTTTAGCTGATTTTACAGAGTTATCTCCCTGTAGTGTTAGGTACCAATATTTAAATAAATAACAGCTTCTTCAATAGATGAAAATAAAAAAGGTCTGAGTACTCATGTTTTATGATAGCCATAAACAAACATTTTATTAAAAACATAATTCACATTTGGAAAAAAGATATTATATCATATATATCTCCCAAATTTATTTATGAGAAAGTGAATTATTATTATGTTTACATAACTTTGAAGTATGTACTTTTATGTTCAATTTGTACTTTTAGAAGCTTGTACTTTAAGAAACTATTTCCCTAGGTAAACACAACATCTTGCATCTATAATTAATTGATAGGTATAGAAAATCTTGCCATCAAGACAAATAATAAGCAAACACATCAGAAACTTTTTAAAGAGGAGGTAACTCTATTTGGAGTACGTTCCATACAAAATTATGATAAAATTTTTAACTGTTAAAGTTTTTGGTCAAGGTAGTTTTTGATGAAATTCATGATATTATGAAACCTTGAAAATAGCAAAATTTTCAACAACCAAAAGAATCCATAAAATCAAGTTTGTTTTCATTTTTTCTGTCAAATATGAACATGATGAAGTGCATATAATTTATATATGTCTGATTTTGCTCATTGTTGAAGGCTGTTCTTAACAACCAATAGCTGCTAACATCTACATCATTTAGATAGTTGACAATTGACAATCATACTTTTTATAGTGGCGGATCCAGGAGGTTCAATGTATTTGAATTGGACAGGTCATATTGTTGGAACCACCCCTTTTAAAGGATCTACCCCTGTTTTCATGATATAAGTTTGTACCATCATTCTCAATTATAAGGGAGCCCACTGACTGACCTAAATAGGGGGTGGGGAGGTGGCCTCTCCAGTCATGCTTCAGTGATTCCCTATATAATGAATCAAATTTTCGCCACAAAAATGGGGCCATGTTTGTTGACCCCTCAATCTGACTTATTATGATAAAGTACATATAATTTAGCAAGTGTCTTATTTGTCAATTGGTATAATTTGTCTGAATATGGGAATAATTCAGATTATCACCTGCATTTATAAGTCATCCTTAAAGCTAAAAAAAGCAACGAACACACAACACATGATTCAGAGCACTTTCTAACACACAAGAGTCATTAAGACCTTTACTATGAATATTTTTACATTGCATGCTGTACGATGGTTGCATCTTCATTTGAAGTCATTTATTCACATATTACCTGTAGAAAATTGATCATGAATAATTAATGGCATTTGTCTACTTTTGATGCACTGTGGGTTTGTTCAACAAATTCAGGTTAATCGGTACGCGATGTAGGTTGGGCTGCAGTAAATAGGTTTTGTTTGATAAGGTTGTCGATAATGACTCCATGTTAAGTTACAGGTGATAAAGTACGGGAAATTATAAAAAAATCAATAAGATTATTTAAAGAATGGCTTAATATGGTCTTTGAGTCTTAAAATATTATGGGAAAGGATATTATAAAGACAATTAACGTTAATGATAACACGTGCATGTGGTTATCTTAAAATTATGTAATAGGAGTGTTTTAAGCTTGGAAGGTTTTTATTGTCTACCTTTAATTGGCATTTTAAACAAGATGGCGTGGGTTTTTTTCAAATTATAAGGGTTTAGAGGTAAAGAGGTCATTCTAAAAAATGTCATTAAAGGTAAAATCAGGTTAAACTTATCTAGCCATTTTTAAAAGAGGGGATTCCCAAACCAGGATAAAAATGGAAAAGAGGGGGGCTCCAGTTTTATATCCACATTCAAATGCATTGATTGTCAAAAAAAAGGGGGGGGGGTTGACGAACCCCCAAAATCCCTAGGGCACCCTGGATCCATAGGACATACAAGACATACCAGACATGCTGCTTTCACATCCAAAAATGTATGACTATTCTATATACATCTATATAAAAATATATGAATATTATGCAAGCATGAAGATAGAGTATTATAATTAAATTTATGTCAGGTTTTTGTTCGCCTAAGTTGACAATGTTGAATTTATGTTTGGTTTTTTTTTTTTTTTTTATATCGGATAAGTGCAGGAAATTTAATGAAAATCAATAGGATTATTATAGGAATGGCTTGATATGGTCCTTGAATTCTAAAAATAATATAAGAAAGGTGGATATTATATTACATAATATTATAGAAACACATGGTTATATATTTATATAATAGTTCTTGAAAAACTGGTCATTATCGTGATATATGGACTGCCCACAGGACAGTGGTATTGACTAAGATAGTGATAATGACTGAGTCAAAGGCGAGGTCATTATCGCTGTCGCAGTCAATACCACTGTCCTACGGGCAGTTCATGTATCACGATAATGACCAGTTTTTCAAGAACTATTATGTTTATTTCATTGAGAAACCATGTTTTGGAAAATTCTCGTAAATTCAAAATGCCTAAAGCGAACTTGGGTAGTTGTACGATTTCTATGACAAAGAGTGAAGACCAGTCGTAGTAATACTGCCATTCATTTTAGTGCAATTTTTCAGTATATAAATACTTAATCAAGTTATCTTTAATTTTATATTTAACGAAAACATATAATAAACAATTCAACAACTTAAATATAATATTAAAATCAGGAACATGTTTCATAAAAGGTAAATCTCTCTAAACAGAGAAGCCACGCCCCAGCGGTCATTATCAGATGGAAACCACGCCCCAACGGTCATTATCAGACGGAAACCACGCCCCACCGGTCATTATCATGTAAAAGTTCGTTAACGACCGGTTTTCTGGTCCGTTTTTTTCTGTTAATGACCGATGGAATTTATTACTGAAGAATAATGAATGCCATGTGACCCCTTTTTATATAATAAGAGAATCTTATTCTCAACCGATATGAAATAAAAGTTTATCTTTACTTAATGGGAGTGTGTTAAGCTTAAATGCATGGAAGTAGCTTTTATTTTGATATATATAAGCTTGAAACAAGATTTTGCGAGGGTTTAAATCCTGAAAAATGCAATCAAATCAATCCTTCATTTGATTTAGCTTAGTTAGGTCCATGTTTGAAAACCTGATAGCATTAAATCACATAAAAATGTAAAAATATAGATATTCAGAAGGCATACTAGATAATTCATAGTGCAGCATTTCACCAACTAGACACAATTTATGATGATTCTATAAATTGTTTATAAATGCATTTGTTATGCAAGGATCAGATATAAAGCGTAAAAATGTTATGAAGGCACAAGATTTAAAGCATAAAATTGTTATGCAAGCATAGGATATAAAGCATAAAATTGTTATGAAAGCATAAGATATAAAGCATAAGATATAAAGCGTAAAATTGTCATGCAAGCATAAGATATAAAGCATAGAATTGTTATGCAAGCATAAGATATAAAGCATAGAATTGTTATGCAAGCATAAGATATAAAGCGTAAAATTGTCATGCAAGCATAAGATATAAAGCATAGAATTGTTATGCAAGCATAAGATATAAAGCATAAAATTGTTATGAAAGCATAAGATATAAAGCATAAAATTGTTATGCAAGCATAAGATATAAAGCATAAAATTGTTATGCAAGGATAAAAAATAAAGCATAAAATTGTTATGCAAGGACAAAAAATAAAGCATAAAATTCAAGATGTAGGTTAGATTTTTAACTAATATTTTGCTTTATATAATGTGAAAGTAATTTTTGTTTCGGTTGATAAATTGCTGGGAAAGTAATAGAAATCAATAAGATTGTTATGAAAAAGGCTAAATAGGGTATCGTGTTATACAATATTATAAGAAAGGAAATATAAAGACAATTATCAATATCATATGACATGTTTTTCTTTTCTTTACATTCATGGCATTATTGGAGTATATTAACTTTGAAGTTTTTATTTGTGAGATGTAGCAGGATAGATTAGAAAAAAATGGCTCGGAGGGGATCTTCTTTTCTATGTTCCTTAATTTTTTAGGCCATCTATTTGTTTGTTAACTTGTTTTCTATCCTTTGAATTTTTTGAGCACAATGTTAATTCTCTATATTTTCTTTCTTCTAGATCTGTAAGCCCCATCTATGACCCTCTTTAATAGAGTATCATGTTCTAAAATATTATAAGAAAGGAAATTACGAAGACAATAAGCGATATCATATAACACATGTTTTTCTTTTCCTTATGTTATTGGTGTTTTATTTTAGTTGGCTGCAATATTGTACAGCTACTAGTGTTGTTCCGATGATCGGAAAAAGTCGGAAATCAGTTGGTTGAGCCTAGCGATGTCGATAATCGATTGGGATTTTGTTCAATCGATTGTCGTTTAAGTTTCCGGACCTTTAGCTTATCAACTTCCGGTCCGTTTGCGGTTTGCATTTTATATGCGCAGTCAAACAAATAATAACAAAACATATCAGTCGATGACAATAACAATATCAAACATCCTATAATTAAAGACACTAGAACACACCCGCGAAATCGCGGGCATTCAGAGCATAGTTTAAAGTATATAAAGTTATTGGAAGAATTTTGTGAAATATTGAATGACTGGAGAATTTCAGCAAAATTATCATAAATCATAGGTTATTGGGGACAGGAAAATGTTTTTTTAATCCCTCCTCCTTTATTTCCAAAATTCCCAATGTGTGGTTTTCTATCAATTTCAATATGAATATACATTTAGTATGTTATGAACATTTAAGTAAGGAGCCTGTACTTCAGTGGTTGTCGTTTGTTTATGCGTTACATATTTGTTTTTCGTTCATTTTTTGTACATAAATAAGGCCGCTGTTTTCTCGTTTGAATTTTACATTTTCATTTCGGTGCCTTTTAAAGCTGAGTATGCGGTATGGTCTTTGCTCGTTGTTGAAGGCCGTACGATGACCTATAGTTGTTAATTTCTGTGTCATTTTGGTCTCTTGTGGAGAGTTGTCAACATGGCATCATACCACATCTTCTTTTTTTTTGTAATCAATGAATTTTGTAAAAGATTTAATGACTGGAGAATTTCAGAAAAGGTACCAAAAGTGCACATGCATGAATAATTTTAGCGCTCATCTGTATATTATGAACATTCACTATATAAATAAAGTGTATTTACTTTCAATTCTAAGTTTTCTAATCGATCCATGGTGGTCATTGATATAGTATACAGACCCTCTCTATTTAATAAACTCTGTGACCACCGTGGATAGTTAACTTGAAAATGATAGCAGATAGAATTCTGAAAATACACTTTATTCGTAGTATATGTATGTTCAAAAGTATACAGAAAAACGCAAACCGGAAGTATAATCTGACTTAAAATTTTGTCCAATGACGGGACAATATCCGGATGCCCTTTTTCTCGATTTTCTCCAAAAATAACTCAATCTGAATAATCATATGAATAGATGACAAATGGGACTATGCACTGTACCTATAGGACACAGAGGCGTGTTGATTAATTTATTGTGGAAAGAAGAGAAGCGACACCCAAAATGAGGTCTTCTCGTTTAATAGTATAGATAACCAATTTCCTTCTTTATAAACGTGACAAAAGCATTGACTATAAATATATACAGATTGATGGAATGTTATTTAAAATTAATATCTTTGTATGAAATACTTTTTTTCAATACCGGTACTTGTTACTTGAGAGCGTACATAAAATCCTTCTGTTTTTAGACAAAATAATTTCTTTGTTTCATTAGAACGTGTTGCAAATTGCCTTTTATTAATGTTTCATCCATTTGTAGCATCAAAAACATCATGTTCCTTTCCAAATTGCTTGTCAGACATCGTTTATTTTTGTAAATTTTCTGAAATTCGTCCGCCGTTGAAAAATATAAAAATCACAAATTGAATACGGTTCAACTATGTAATAATTCCGCATTCTTGCAATTATAAGTTCAGACTCACGAATGACACAATTTACAGAAAAATAATGATCACAAAAGTGAATAAAAGCATTATACACGGATTAACAGACATTGGCTTAATCCCCTTTGTTTTCTGTATATATTTCAACATGTTCAATGCAAATGCATTGTTTTATTTTTTTCTGTTAATTTTAAATTTCTTAAAGTTTAAAACTTTATATATCTTTTCTTAATTAGAAGCATTCAAATGTTTATACAGCTATGTTATTTAAATTGCAATGTGAGTTACACCACTGAAATTTAGAAATGTTAATGTCACTGTTGGTAATTAATGTTGTAATTATGGGATAAAATATGTTCAATCATATTAAATCATTGTTTTAATTGCTAAATAAAATATATAAAGGAAACAAAAGATCAAACATGAATATATAAACTCTGCAATGATATGGAATATACACATTAGACATGTACAATGAGACTAAATGCATGATTTCATTTTAAAAAAGTGCAAGGTATTATGATGCGATTATAACTGATAGTCGGTTGGTTGCTGTCAACCGATTGTAATAGATAATCGGTTGGTGATTTCAACCGATTATCCAACACTAACAGCTACACAGAATTGATCTAATAAGACATTATGACCATGCAATTAACGTAAAAGAAAGTAAAAATCATCTGTCATTTGATATCGCTAATTGTCTTCATAATATCCAGGCTCAGTTTTGGACGATCAATGCATTTGAATGGGAGCATATAGTTGGAACCCCCCCCCTCCTTTTTTTTAAAATGACTGGATCCGCCACTGGGCTTTCTTATAATATTATAATTTATTTGAAATTTTATCATATTAAGGAGGATCAAGATGCTTCAGCACTTCCAGCATAGGAAAACAGTTAAAAATTTAGAGAATATTGTTGCCCAAAAACAAAGAATACCCCAGTGAGGTAACAAATGTACCACAGTCTTTACGCTGAGTGGCAGCCCAGACAGCCCAGGCTGGTAAAATTGCTCTCGAGCCTGTAAAAATCAGACCTACAGGCCTACAGAATCTTAAATAAAACTTTTCAAAAATTGAGCTGCGGGCCTGTAGATTTAGCAGTTCAGCGTGAAGACTGGTACCAAATACTCTGCATTTGTGAATAAGTTTTTCGCCATGTTATAAGAATGGTTTGTGTTCACAAAATGAAAAGAGCCATCAAAATTCATCTAAAAGTCAATTAACACACACACAAAAAAAAAGAGTTTCGTCATGTAAGTAATGTTCCAGTTGTAGTTATGAAAATTTATAAATCTGGTGAGAACTTTAGCCTTATATGGTGTTATGTCATAGGAGGACAGGCTAATGCAATATGCATGTTATTACATATAGAAATCCATATGAGTGATCAAAATTTACATATTTCAATCAAATATTTTCTTCAATTTACATGTGTTATAACCCATTTTGAATTGTTAATAGATGACAATATTGTTTTTATTTGATATTGTCATGAATCATGATAGAATCATTTTGTGCACTTAGGTTGCAATTTTACATATTTCTATCTTGTTTTATTAATATTTTTTTTTACATTTTGGGGTTATATAACAATACATAAATTGTATCTATTCAAAGATGTATAAATAAATACATATTCACAAGATGTTATGCTGTCAAATATCAGTATTTATGTTTTTAATTTTATCTTACGTATTTGCTTTAAGCCTTAAAGTTCAACAGCAAGTTAGAACAAAATATATTAACATAATATGAAGATCTTTTTTGGGGTTGATAAATATATATATTCTTACCAGATCTGAAAAAAAACCCAGATTTTGCTCTGCGGTTACATATTAAGAATAGTGATTTAATAAGCTTTTTATCTTTTGCAGGACTTTATCTGTTGAGTGATAGTAACCATGACACTGGAACGAAATGTTCAGCCTGAGTATTCTACCGATATTATGACATCACGAAACACGCCTGAAAATCCCACTGGTCAAGATGAACCAATCAACAGCAAGAACGCACCCACCACACTTAATGTGCTCACAAACAGTGATGATTTTGAATTTGGCAATAGGTAGGTACTCAATCTATGATTTTTCACACAAACATGTCAAGTTCATTATAGGTTCTTGGGGATAAGACCTTTTTTTTAGCCACTCAATGATATCAGTGACCGCCCTGAATAAAAAACTTATGAATTGATAGTAAATAGTAAAAACAAGTTATTCATAGTATACAGAAAGACTAAAAAATAATAAATATTCAAAGAAAACAGATTTTAGAAAAAAAGGGGAAGGGTTGATAAAAAATTGTCCTGTCCCCAAGTACCTGTGGTCAGATATGGGGATATTCTTTCGATCCTCGTTTTTTTATGAGAAATACTGTTTCAAAAATTGGTTACAATTTAGGTGTACAAAAAATGTGAGACATACATGACATATGTACAGCTCCATGTTGCCTTCCCATTAGAGGCAGATTTTGTGGTCGGGGGAGGGGGTTGGGCAGTGTGCTAGGAGTCCACCTTTTGTGGGGAAAAAATTGTTCATTGTGTAGGGAATCACTAAAACAATAAATTGAATCTCGAATACTGTTAGCATATTATAAACTACTATTGAAATTTTCTACCAGAATACAGTAGTGTTAATTAATCATCCTGAAATTGCATGAAATATTTGCCACTGGACAATAATTTTAGCAAACCAACAATCAATCAATTATTTTAGAGAGGAATGATTGTAATAATGAGAGTTTGTGAACTTACTGTAAAATAGTAAGTAATATGCTGTCTTTTGACGACAATCCCACAATTTTTTTAATTTAATTATTGTGATGTAATAAATTTTGATGTTAGTCATTATTAATAATTTCCTCTTTGAAATATTATAGGTAAAACATGTAATTTTTTTAAATCAATCAACAAATGATTTTACAGCTTTAACATCAATTAATTATGATTTTAATAGGAATTGTATTTCATCATCACTGAGTCAGTGTGTATATATTGGTATTTCACAATATACCTATTTCTTCATAATCAGGATAATAATCAGTGAGGTCAAACATACTGCTGACTCAGAAGATGATTATATATCAATGTTAATAAGATGCTTTATTGAATCTAATCATTGTTGACAAACATTAGAGTAGATTTATTGATTGTTTATATATATATTTATCACAACATATTCAGCAGCATTTCTATATACAGTGGCGGATCCAGGGGGGGTATCCGGGGGTTGAAACCCCCCTTTTTTTGGATGATCAAGGCATTTGAATGGGGACATATGGTTGGAACCCCCCTTTGTCCTGGATTTGGAACCCCCCTTTTTAAAATGACTGGATCTGCCCTTGATATACTATTGTAAACTGATACACATTTAAAAGTTATTATGGTTTTTGCAATGAAAAAACAACAACAAAGTTGTGGTCAATATTATCCACATAGTTTAAATACAGGCTTTTAAAATAGTACTGGAGGGGGAATGGCATAAAATTGTTTTGTTCTGCAGTTAAACTGAACTTTTCTGATTGATCATTTAGTTTCAGGTCTTGAAGAATGAAACTGTCAAGAGTCTTAGTTTATAAATATTTAAAAGAGATTAGGAGAGCATGCAGGCAGAAAAAAAGGGTACAATTGTTTGGTGTAAAATTTCTCTGCTTTTAGATTTAGGCTTCAATTTCTCATAATCAACTCCCTATGTTGGAAACAGTCTTTTCAAGCTTATTGTTTGTCAACAATTGAAGATGTTCACCTTTCTTATAATTTTTAACTGCTGAACAGTGGCCAGGGGCGGATCCATCCCCTTTTAAAAAGGGGGGTGGGAGTCCCTTAACAAAAGAGAGATGGGTTCCAAATATCTGTCCCCATTAATCAAATGCATTGATTGTCCAAAAAAAAGGGGGGCTGGTTTCCAACCCCAAGAACCTTCCAGTGGTTGCCTATAAATGCTAACTATAATATATTCCACTTCATTTCGACTCTGGTGAATAGTTGTCTCATTTGCATTCCAATGAAATCTCCTCATTGTTATATTAAATAATATAAGCATTTTCAATACTATATGGTGAAACCAGTGGCGGATCCAAGGGTGGGGGGGGGGGAGGGGGGGGGGGGTTCCGGGGGTTGGAACCTCTCTTTTTTTGGTTGATCAATGCATTTGAATGGGAGCATATAGTTGGAACCCCCCCTTTACTCTGTGTTGGGACACCCCCTTTTTAAAATGGCTGGATCCACCACTGGAAACTATATGTGTTCAAATTTCTTTGATGTTCTTACTTATGGAAATCAATATAGATGATTTCTACCAATTATTAAACATAAGAAATTCTAGCAAATTCATTAATGTTTTTGAATATTTTTTTAACAGGAGCTAAACTGAAATATTTTCTTAGTCACAGACTCACTATTACATATATAATGTACTATAGTATACTCCTCTCTGATAAATCTAATAACCAAGTTGTATATAACAAACTCTCGATAATTAGAAAGACTCAGAAACCATATTATTCCGAAATAATATCACTAAAATATAATTAGAAAGACACTTAAACCACATTAATCGGAAATAATACCACAATTTTCTTAGTATAAACATAATAATCACCTGTTTATAGTGTTTATAGTGTCACTGATTCATCGCAGCGACCTAATTGATGATTCAGTGACACAAATAGATTTACTATGGCTATAGTATTGGTAAGTAAAAGAGACTGACTCAGCCAGTCAATCAACATAGTGTGACCTTCAGAACGACCTTGACTTTCTGAACCGCAGGTGTGCAATCATCTAGTAGGTGGGCAGCTGGAGATATAAGATCACTTGTAATTTTCGTATTGATGGAGTAGATTAGAAATTACTCCCAATTAAAACAATATGATGTTATCTGTTGTTTTGATGAGTCAGTTTGTTGAAGGGAAAGATTTGTTTTGATTGAGCCAAGACGAATGTTCTCAATATTTAATAATTCAAATTAAAACTTATTTTTTTAATTAACTTTTTGTTGTTTTTAATATCTTGAATTTTCTTAACCATAAATGTAAATTTTTAATGACAATCCAAAAGAACCAAAAAATATGATATGCCCTGTTCCCCCTTCGATAAGTCCAATTGTTACAAAACTTTTTGGTATGGAGCTTTCAAATGGCCAAGGCTTAAATTCCTAAGATCAAAAATTGCTTTAAAAAAAACAACACCCTTTTTCAAACTGTGCTGAATTTGGAGCCTATAATGATTATGCAGATATTTTTTTTTACCAAGCATTGAGGCTTTTGAGATCTGTTGTGTTGTTTTTTTTATGCTTTCATTTATATGTTATAGAAAGTTTAATTATGAATGTAATTAATTTTTCACTTCAAAGGTTTAAATGACAAAACTGACAATGATAATAACTGCTAGATCACGAATATTTTGTTCTTGATGAAAAGATGGAACGAAGGATCAATCCTCTACTAAAATGGTTAATAGGCAGACGTATTTGGAAATGTTTGCCATAAACTATTTATAATTATTGTAAATCATGACCATCTACTGTATATTAAATCCTCATGGCTAATATTTGCCCACTCAAGATTAGATAAATCAATAAGTAGTATTAGTCCAATTAAATTGCTTCTTGTCTCAGAGTTCTTGGAAAATTGGTTTAAGGCTGGGAAGGTCTGATGGAGCTTGTTGTTATCTTGTTTTACTGAGGTAAAACTTTGGTTTTGTAATAATGTAAACGTAGTGCTAGGTCACATGGTTGACCAGACTCCTATTTAACCCCGCCACATTTTTTCGCCTGTCCCAAGTCAGGAGCCTGTAGCCTTTGTTAGTCTTGTATTATTTTAATTTTAGTTTCTTGTGTACAATTTGGAAATTAGTATGGCGTTCATTATCACTGAACTAGTATATATTCGTTTAGGGGCCAGCTGAGGGACGCCTGGGGGTGCGGGAATTTCTCGCTACATTGAAGACCTGTTGGTGACCTTCTGCTGTTGTTTTTTCTATGGTTGGGTTGTTGTCTCTTTGACACATTCCCCATTTCCATTCTCAATTTTATCCTATTTTATTTTGTGGTTTTGTAGCTTGAGATGTATCTTTGAGGCTAAGTGGTTTGACTTCTGTTGATTATAATTTTTTTCAGATGAGTGTAGGTATATAGATCAATTATGGTTGACCACACTCTAATTTGTTTTGTGGTTTTGTAGCACGAGATGTATCTTTGTGGCTAAAGTTGTTTGACCAGAAGAATGAAGGTATAGGTGTATGCATATGGATGACCACCCTCTAATTTGTTTTGTAGTTTAATATCTTTATTGAGATAATCATTGTGGCTTTAAAACAGTCTATAGAGACTTTTTCAGAAGATTTTTGACTAAATAGCATTTTATGGATATTCGATTTTGTAGTATTGCCAAATCTGCATACAATTATTACCCATCCCTAGATTTTCCATCATCTATCATGGAAAACTGCATGGAATTCCATGGAATATTTTTCCATGGAATTCCATGGAGTATTGGAACCTGTTTTCCATGGAAATCCATGGAAAATAAAAAGAGAAAAAAAGGAATTAATAATATTTCCATCTGAAACATTTTCCATGGAATTCCATGGAAAATATTTTACATAAAGTTTTTCCATGGAATTCCATGGAAATATATTACATAGAATTTCTTTTTCCATGGAATTCCATGGAAATATTTCCATCATTTCCTTTTAAAATGAATTGCTCAAATTAACCTTTTGACAATATACCCTGTTTAACAATATCTGTGATAATGAAGATAAAAAAAAATAGGTGCCATGCTTTTTTCGGTTTGGTAAGGTCTTTTGAGTCTTACAATGGTCAGTAATAAGCAATAGACTCAAACATCATTTTAACCTTTAATTCAAACTCATTTAATGTATTATAATAAATACAACAAACAAGAAAAACTTTCAATACTGGTATATGTTTGCACTGCCTTTATATCAAGAAATTAAGGTTATAAATGTCACTTATGTCAGCACCA
This sequence comes from Mytilus galloprovincialis, assembly GCF_965363235.1. Lineage (NCBI taxonomy): Eukaryota > Metazoa > Mollusca > Bivalvia > Mytilida > Mytilidae > Mytilus > Mytilus galloprovincialis. The sequence continues at coordinate 39,050,312 of NC_134851.1, read as the reverse complement.
GGCTTCATTAGATCCATCTTGTAGAACAGCATTAACCATTTTATTGGAGTTTCATTTCTTCCTCATGATACCTAAAAATAATTTTACTGTTATAAATAAAGAGATATTCTTTAAATAATGACATTATTAATAATGGTTAACAACTTTGTTCTAAATATTTTTTTCCATAATTATTGTATATAAATGTCTTCATTGGTATTTTCCATATAATTAGAACTTAGTGTTGATTTGCAGTTTGCTGTAAAGATACACTTTTTTTACTTTTATGGATCTATTTCTCATATGCAACCAATTTCAACGGATCTTAAATTTTATAACCAAATTACTTCATTAGTGGATTATTAGTTATTATAATACACCATATACAGTTTGTCTTGTCTTAATACCCAATCATTATAATTATAAGTGAAAAATCTACTATAGGTGTTTTCATGATGTTTTTATGTTGAACTAAAGGAGCTTGCACACACTTAAAATGGTAGAATCTAATTCAGTGTACTTACCAAAAAATATGCTCTAAATCCAACAGTCAATGCAAGTCATCAGAGAATAAATCTGCACTATTCGATGTCAAGAACTATTTGGAACTATTTAATCTAAGTCCAATATAAATTTTGCATTTTGTTCAGGAGAGAAGACATCTTTATTTGTTGCCTGCATATCCATAGCAAGTTCAAATTTTCAATGTGTTGGGGGATGTATGAGGAGTTATCTGATTTCTTTTAAAAGAGTCACAATTGAATACTGTTATTTACCAAAATCTTGGATATTTTATATATATTTTAATAAAAGATTGTCCATTTATTGTTTATTTACCATTTTTATGTTTTAAGTAATAATAATTGCACAAAAATGTATAAATCCATGTTCTACCCTACATTTGGCCTCACACTGTATGGTCATATCATTTCCTGTCTTCTACACAAAGACCAATGAAAACCAGATGGCACTTTACATTTCTTTCACTGTCTAATTGATGATAAAGAATTAATGTATTTAATTTGTGTACATTTTTTCCATGACTTTCCATCTCAAAAATATTCTAAGTTAAGATTCTATAATTTTTCCATGTTAAAAATATTCTAAGTCAAGATTCCATCTTCTTTTCCATCTCAAAAATATTCTAAGTCCACTTTCCATCCGCTTTTCCATCTACAAATTTTTATTAGTCTACTTTCCATCCCATTTTCCATCCAAAAAGTATTTTTTCCATGGAATTCCATGGAAAGTTTTCCATCTTATCATGGAAAATGATGGAATAAGTAACACATATAAGTTTTCCATCTGACATGAATTATTTTTCCATGAAATTCCATGGAAACTCATGGAAAAAAACAAAATTTCCATCATTTTCCATCATTTTATCATGGAAAAAGTTGAACTGCATGGAAAATCTAGGGATGGGAAGTCTTATACAAAATGTTTAAGTTTTAAATTAGTGGTTCACCTTTCTCCCTTTATTCCACAAAAATTGGTAATGATTCTTCAGTTAACTTTTTCCATTTGTTTGTCATGGAGAACTCCCAGCATGCTGAGTTGTAATATCCACACTCTATGATTGCTGACTTTATAATAAACACCTTGTCTGGCTGTCTGTTCATTTTAACCTTATAGTACTTTTTGAATCTGTCAGACACCTACTTCCTGTTTACCGATTGTTTAATTTTCTAGCGGGTGAATAATGCTTCTAAACACGATAATGAATGCTCTTTTATTTTAATTGCAAAAGAAGCTTATAAAAACAGCCATATGATGTGAGAGGAAAAAGGCTGTTCCGCATGCATAAACACATTTTAATTTCAACATTTTACAAAAAAAAAAAAAAAAAGTACTTTAAATTTGTAAATTATCTAAAAACAATAATGACCACTTGAGAAAATTGGCAAATAGCAAATAAGTGGTTTAAACCTTTCATCTGTTAATTGCAAATTTTCAAACATAATAAGTGATCAATTAAACACTTTATGCTGTAATATAATACAGTATAAATCAATAGTTCATATATATATATATTATATATAAACATGCTCATAATACTCAGCTGGTTATACATGGAATATTTGCTACTGGACCTTATGCAAACTACTATAAAATGTTACCTTAATTATATTCATTATAATTAGTAAGTGTTTAACCTATAAAAACTGATAGGATACATGTATATTAACCTCGGATATATGTTTTAATTACCTCCCCTGTTCTGGGTTGCAAATTGTTCAAGAGAAATAAAATTTTGTTTTTTAATGGCACATATTGAAAACTTATTATTGTAAAATCATAAAAAAATAGGTCTGAAGCATGGAAGTTTTCAGAATCATGTATATATTTTGTACCTTTCACTTTCTTTTCAAAATAATTAAAAAAGCTTATAGTTGGCAACAAGATATTTAGAAAAATAAATAAATCAATCATAATTCTTTCCTTTATAAATTGATTGCTAATTTTCCTAGGATATTGAATTGAAAAACTCTGCTGAGAACCTTATAGTAAGTGGCACTGCAATTGGAAATTTAAGAGCAACTGATTGAGTATATTAAACTGTAAAATATCAAAACCCATTTTAATAATTTTACGTATTCAAGCTTGCATTTACAGTGCTGCTACAACTGATGTGCAAGAATCACAAAAATCAATTAAACTATTGTTACTTTTTGATGATTTGTGCAATTTAACACAGCATGGCTTATACCCACATCTCTTTCACTCCATCAAACACACTCCTAATAACAGACTTTATCTTTTTATACATAACACTCCATGATATCTTTTCATGACAAGTGATTTTCCTTTGATTACATAAACTTTAACATCAACATACATTTTTTTTTCAATAATTATCAATAACTTGCATCTTATTATTTTTTTCATTTTTTTTTTCAATAATTATGAATTACTTGCATTATTTTTTTCATTGTTGACAACCCATATAAACATCACCTCAGCTTGTTTGTTTTGATAAGGTACTTAAACATCTGTTTTTCTAATACTTTTTTAATTATTCTGACATGACTTTTTGTCTAAGACAGGTGGAGGCAATGTTTGGTTTTGATTAACAACCCCTGTATAGTGGATACATGATATGAAGAACAACACTTAAGATGATGCTTATGAATTTAATTTACAGTTACTAAAAATTATATCCAGTGGCAGATCCAGGGGGGGGGGCGGGTTTTGAACCCCCCTTTTTTTTAGACGATCAATGCATTCAAATAGGGACATGTGGTTAATACCAAGGATGAGATAATGGAAACTTCAGAAACCTTTTTTTCATCAAGCAAATTATTTATTGAATTAATGTCAGGAGTTTTTCTTTTAATTTTTATACAAATGTTTTGATTTTGTCAAATAGATTATAGGAAGATGTGGTGTAAGTGCCAATGAGACAACTCTCCATCCAAATAACAATTTATAAAAGTAAATCATTATAGGTCAATGTAAGGCCTTCAACACGGAGACTTGGCTCACACCGAACAAAAAGCTATAAAGGGCCCCACAATTACTAGTGTAAAACCATTCAAACGAAAAAACCAACGGTCTAATCTATATAAAAAACAAGAAAAGAGAAACACGTATATGTTCCAGACCGTATGAGTATTTGGACCGTACGCGTACGGTCTGGACCGTATGCGTACTTTTTCAATATACGCATACGGTCCGACTAATATTAAGAATTTGGTCAAGTTTATTAGATACAAATGTATATAACAGATCAACATAACTTATATCTCAAATTAATATAAAAAGTTGAATAGTTATTGAAATAAAAACTTAATATTTTAATTATTTGTAAAAAATCAGGCTTATTTAATCTGTTAATCTCCTGTACTTAGCATGTCAGTAATTCATTAATTACAGCCCAGTATGCTCATTGAAATTGAAGTTATCGGAAGTAAACATAATGTGGGAGGACAATTGTTTTACATGTAGAATATTTAGGAACTTTACAAAAATGCATATGCAAAGGAACATGCATGAACAAAACATGTTAATGTTAAAAATATATGACGTTCCTTGTAGAAGCAAGTGTCATCTTGGGCCAGGGTAACAAAATAGGATTCACGGATATAAAATTAAACAAATATTTAATTTTAATTGTTCGCTTATTCACTTTATCCATCTAATTGTAATAATAACAATTTGTATAACTAAAAATAAAGATTTTGATAAATGTTTGTTTAAAACATTTAACCCATATGATCCCAAAACATGTATGGTCAGCTGGACCGTACGCGTATACTCATACGGTCCGACCGTACGCGTATGGTCGGACCGTACGAGTATACGTATACGGTGCGGACCGTACGCGTACGGTCCAAATACTCGTATGGTCTGGAACATATAAATACATAAACAAAAGACAATTACTGTACAAATGCAAATGTCATTTTGCTTAATTTCGCTCATCATAACAGTGGTGGATACAGAAATTTTCATAAGTGGGGGCCCACTGACTGCCTAAGAGGGGGTCTGCTCAAGTCATGCTTCAGTGATTCCCTATATAAGCAACCAAATTTTTTCCCAAAAAGGGGGGGCCCAGGCCCCATGGACCCCCCTAAATTTGCCTCTGCATAATGCTGCACCCAGTTGTTTCTAGCTACTGTAAGATTATTTAGAACTTTATCATTGGGTTACTGTCTCATTTGATATATATCATACTTCTTTTGATTTTAACTAGAAGTATTATTATTGCATAGCAATATAATATTTCCCACAGAAAGTAACCAAAAGTTAGCGTGCAATAAATTCCAATATTGCACTAGTGCAATAAATCTTCAAATTCATGACGTCATCAACGACAAAATCTTATTTTAAACCAATTTTTACTTTAAAATATTATATTGCTATACAATAAAAGGGTTATTGCATGAATATTGGGGAATTATGTCCCTCGTAGAACATATATTGCACTCACAAGCTCGTGCAATATAAAATTCTACTCGGGACAATATTCCCCAATATTCATGCAATAAACCCTATATTATAAAGCTTTTCAATTTCTTAGATCAACACACATAATGTGCAATAACTTTTAAAATTTTACAAAGCTGAATTAGCTATAATTTGATGAATATAGTGTACAAGGGTTGATAAGATGTTTTTGGCAGTACCTCAATATTTGTTGATCATACAATAATGTTTTTGACATGCATTTATCACTTATTGTATCAATGTGTATGAAACAGGATGGTTTGTTTTTCTCGTTTACTTGTTCTTATTGAATATGAAAAGGATTAAATTAATTCACAATGGTTCGGTAAGTTTTATAAATAGGAACTAGGACCGAGAAGGGGGGGGGGCATGTATTTGGTGTGTTTTATTTGTCTTCTGGCTTTTTTGGCTGTGTAAATTGTACTTGTGATAGATTAATTAGAAAAATAATTATACATGTATTACCCCCAGATGATCTTTGTGAAATGTTTTTCTTAAACTATAATTTCATTCTAGCTTGCTATAGGATGAAATAGGTTGTTGTGAAATGATCATAGAGTATCATGCATATATTCACTTTGTGGTAAGAGAACTTTTAACACTATAACCCAGTCAATAAAATTTCAATGTTTGTATTTTTAATGATCTGCATTCTGATCTACTTCAAAGATGAAATTTATTTATGGGGATCCTTTGTCACAATATTAAATATCCTCAATGCTGAATGAAGCCTTCTCAACAGTTTCTAATTTTATATGTTTAATGAATGACATTTAAATCAGCATTTCCCCTGATATTTAAGTTATATCATGAAAATAGAATGTCTCTATAATATATCTTGAGAAGTTGGATTTCATTTGTTTCAGCACATATTAGCTTTCAAAAAATCCTGGCTGACTAATGATCAGTCAAATAAACTAAAGTTGTTTTGATTCAATTTATTTATTACAAAAAAATTAAACAAGCAACCACATAACCTAGTGAATTCATTTGTTTGCACAACTCCAGTGGTAAACTTGTAAACCTATACAAAAACTTGGCTGATCAAGTTTAATAATCATTAGAATCAGTTACCAATGTATTTGTAAATGATTAAATCTAAACATGTGTTGATATGATATGGGGTTCTGTAAACATGTTAGATTTCCATGCATATGGAACAGATTTTTTTTTTTGTTTCATATAGTTTTGCTGAAGACCAGTTTTAAATGTTTAGAAAAAAAAAATGAAATTTGGAGGTTTTTTTACCCAGAGTTCATGGTTTTCAAATATATGAGAGAAGTATAATGTGTCTTATGGACAATTATTCTGATTTATAAAAAAGAAGATGTGGTATGATTGCCAATGAGACAACTCTCCACAAGAGATCAAAATAACACAGAAAGTAACAACTATAGGTCACCGTACGGCCTTCAAGAATGAGCAAAGACCATACCGCAGAGTCAGCTATAAAAGGCCCCTAAATGACAATGTAAAACAATTCAAACGAGAAAACTAATGGCCTTATTTATATAAAAAAATGTTTGCATTGTTGTATTGTTGTTTTGCAGTCTCATTGAAAACTTATGTCTTCTCTTTCATGAATCTTTTATTATAAAGGTGAATGAACCTGAGTTAATTTTGACTGACATGTAACATACAGTTGAGTGCATATCATAAACATATTTCTTTAGTTGTCAAATAATAATAAATTAAGCTTGTCAAGAAAATGTGCAACAACAAAATAAATACAGTTTATTAGATAGTTGTAGACATGCAGATATTTGTTGCATAGCCAAGTTGGACCTTCTCCCATTTAGGTACACATATCTGTCAATCAAAAATATAAGGAAGTTCATTTTAGTACATTTTGAAGTACCTTATAGTCTCTAGGCAATGTAGGAAAGGTGTACTGATATAAGAGGTCTCTCAACACATTAGCTCCAAATAGAGCTTTCGTTAGTAGAAGCCATATTAAATTTGTATATTATAGGCTATAAAACATCACCTAGCGCTGTCAATTATGTGTATTGGCATGTATACTATATTTTTATATGTTATAGTCTCTACCTATAACAAGCTTTATTAAAATAAGTGGTGTCAATGATATCTTATTCAAAAATGACAGCTTTAAGAACTCAGTGATACATAATCTTACCTGTGAAAATTAAATAGATATAAGAAGATGTGGTATGAGTGGGAATGAGACAACTCTCCATCCAAGTCTCAATTTTATAAAGAGTAAACCATTATAGGTCAAAGTAGCGTCTTCAACACAGAGCTTAATGGCTCACACCCAACAGCAAGCTATACTGGGCCCTAAAAATGAAAAGTGTAATTTACCCATTCAAACAGGGAACCCAACGATCTAATCTATCTAAACAACGAGGAACAATAAACAGTTAAAATGAACCACATAATAAACCACAACCACTCAACAATAGGTTCCTGAAATGCCTAAATAGTCTGATCTCTTGTAAGTCTTGAAGTCATTGTTTGTAAAAGTGCAATTACAAATGAAAGAAAAAATGTCTAAATTCTTTCCAGACTTTTCCTTTTTCTAGACCCCAATTTTCTTTCCTGTTAATAATATCCAGCACATACTTGTTGATTATCAGCAACCCATCCCATGTACCAAATATCTGAAGATACCAGCAGATCTCCTTTCTGCAAAACATTTCATGTTACACAAACCCCCTTCTCTAACTTAATTTGATCCTATCTTTTTTGAAAAGACAATCCATCTTTCTTATTGAAATTGTCACAGAAAATCTTCTGAGACTTCTACAATGAAAATGAATGTGAAAAAGTTGTGTAGGATGAGTGTTTATATGGGTAACTTATCTTGATGAATGTCAGGGAAGAAAGATTCAAGTCGAGTTAATTAGTTAAATAAGACAGTTATTGGAACCTCTTTTATTCATTGAAACATGTGAAGTAAGTGTCAACTCAACATTTTTATGCCCCACCTACGATAGTAGAGGGGCATTATGTTTTCTGGTCTGTGCATCTGTTCGTCCGTCCATCCCTCCGTCGGACTGTCCTTCCGTCCGTCCGTTCAGGTAAAAGTTTTTGGTCAAGTAGTTTGTGATGAAGTTGAAGTCCAATCAACTTCAATCAAACTTAGTACACATGTGCCCTATGAATTGATCTTTCTAATTTTAATGCCAAATTAGAGTTTTGACCCAAATTTCACAGTTCACTGAACATAGAAAATGATAATTGATAGTGCAAATTTCAGGTTAAAGTTTTTGGTCAAGGTAGTTTTTGATGAAGTTGAAGTCCAATCAACTTGAAACTTAGTATACATGTTCCCTATAATGATATGATCTTTCTAATTTAGATGCCAAATTATAGTTTTTACCCCAATTTCAGGGTCCACTAAACATAGAAAATGATAGTGCGAGTGGGGCATCCGTGTAAATCATTCCATTGCAGTTCTTAAGGTCAATTTTTAAATAAGACATTATAATTCCGTTTTTTGCATTGTAATTAATATTGTTAACTCAGCATTTTGGAATCCTTATTCCTTAAAAATCTAGCTAAAAATTCTAGGTGAACTTTCAAATAAGATGAATTTTTAAATTTAACTATAAATCTTCAAAATAAACTACCAAAATGAGCTTTTGGAATCATGATTAAGAAGTTTATTTGGCAATATGTCTTAAACTTATATGCCAGTAGTATATGAACTCTGACAAATAATAGGAGTCCACTGTATAAAGGCACTTTAGGTCACATTGTATAAATGCCTCATAGGTCACCTGAGGTCACTTTTAAGTGAATTTGGTAGGCTTAATTCATTATGCATAACATAACACCGCTATGTTAAGGTTGCACTATAGTCCTTTTAAAGGTGATGTAGGTTGAAGGTTCCCTGAAAAAAAAACCAAGGGCATTGAGTGAGCTCTTAAATGTCTTTATTTTTTCTCAAGTAACTAAAAGCTGCCTGTTGAATTCACTGTGATCAACAATTGTTAAACTAACTTGAAATTGTGTATGATCGAGTACAGTACTATACATATTGCTTAAGTTTATCTCAGTCGTAGACTAATCATTAAACTCTTATTGTTTTTATGCCCCACCTACCATAGTAGAGGGGCATAATGTTTTCTGGTCTGTGGCGTGGGAGTTTCAGGTTTAAAGTTTTTGGTCAAGGTAGTTTTTGATGAAATTGAAGTCCAATCAACTTGAAACTTAGTACATATGTTCCCTATAGTATAATCTTTCTAATTTTAATGCCAAATTAGATAATTACCCAATTTTTACAGTCCATGGAACATGGAAAAGGATAGTGCAAGTGGGGCATCCGTGTACTTTGGACACATTCTTGTTCTTATCATGAATTACCATATTCTATTTTGACTTTACCAGCGATTTATAGTGAAAGATGTATAAAAACATCGTATTCATTCTGATGATCTGATCTGAAGATTTTTATTTTCTAGTTCTGTTGCTGTTATCAATGGATCTTTCTGACAAATATTGCCTTGTTTCATAAGGAAGTTGAACTTAATCTGTTGCTAACATTAGGAAAGACCATTATACAGTACTGCTAACATCACAAATCATCTGAAAAATTAATGAAAAACTCATTAAAAACCAATCAGAAAACAAAATGCTTGATTATACAGCATTTCAATCCAAAATGTAAATCCAAAGGAATTTATTCTCCAGTTTTACAATTTCTTAATATTGCAAAGCTGCCTGTTGAATACAAATAGACAAGAGTTTTAACTGTATATGTGTATGGAGTACAGTGTAGCTAGATTTTCTCTGATGCTTTAAGTCGAATGAGTATTCTATAATTTTAAAAAATAAAATCTTTTTTGTTCCCCAACATGAAGTACTCAATTATGGAATTTGAATTTTCCAGCAGATTGTAGTTTTAGATGTCTATAATCATGGTTAAAACATCATCTTCATTCTGATTTGTCTGCAACTGAGTTGCTGTTATCAATGAATCTTTCTGACAAAAATTGCCTTGTTTTGTAAGGAAGTTTAACTTAATCTGTTGCTAACATTAGGAAAGACCATTTTACAGTACTGCTAACATCACAAATCATCTGAAAAATTAATGAAAAACTCATTAAAAACCAATCAGAAAACAAAATGCTTCATTATACAGCATTTCCAACCAAATTGTAAATCCAAAGGAATTTATTCTCCAGTTTTACAATATCTTAATAACGCTCTCATTTATATTCCATTTGCTGTTTTAGTTTTCTTGGAAGAATCTATCAACAGAGATAACAAGGTTTGATCGATTTGAAAGCCGGAATACTGGAGACAGGGGAAACAGTTTAAATGGAAATATAGATTTCTCCATTGGGAGAATTATAAAGTTTATTAAACTGATGATTCTTGCTGTTTGAATGGTTTAACACTTGTCATTTTCAGCTAGGACCTTTATAGCTTGGTGAGATTCAAGGCTCCGTGTTGAAGACCATACTTTGACCTAAATTGGTTTACTTAATACAAATTGTGACTTAGATGGAGGAGAGTTGTCTCATTGGCACTCATACCACATCTTCCTACATCTATTGACTGTATTGTTTAGCTGTGCCATGGTTGATAAATAAACATTCCTTTGTATAAATAGTTTGTGACTTTTATATATAACTGGTCCTTGGACTTATGCTGTGCGGTCTCAATGTCCCTGCAAAGGACCAAACAGTAATGTTCCATTTTATTTGCAGCCATTCCTAAATAATGTGTCATATGACAGTCCATTTTATTTAAGAACTTATTTTTTAAGTACATATTTTTTTGTTTTGTATAGTGCATCATGACTTTTTGAATATAAAACAGGAAAGATATTATACCAAAAACTATATTAACCATTTAATTGTTTAATTTCCTTACATATGTAATAAACTTATAACATTTAGGTGGAGCAGTGAATGTCATTAATTTTGCTAGCCTGCATATTTATATCAAGACTACCCTGGCTTATTATAAGCTTCTAGAAAATCTATTTTGCTTAACATTTGAATTCATAGGTGCTCTGTACAAAAAAAAACAAAAATTAGTGATCATTTTGGGAACAGAAAAAGATAAATCCATAGAATATGATAAGGTATTGAAATCGACTCTTCGTGAAAGTTTAGGAAAAAAGGCTGTAAATCCATGGTACTTTATTTAGTTCTTCAGATCTCCACTGTACGAGGGTTGAAAACAAATTTCATCAAGTTATCCATAAGATATGTGATTAGTTATTGACCAAATATTTGTACAAACAACTTGTCTTGATTCCTAAATAGCCGAAGATGGGCGATTCTAGCTTAAATTTACGAATAATCAATGAAACGGTGGAATTATGTCTACTTTAGCCATCTCTTCACTTGCTTAGTAGTATTGATTGAAGAAAAAAATATAGGATTATCAGATTTTATGTGTTTTGTCAGATCCGATGTATTTATATATCATTATCTTGTCACAGTTTTATTGCAAAAATTGTTCAGTTCTCAAAATGGAAATTAGATATAAGAAGATGTGGTATGAGTGGCAATGAGACACCTTCAATACACACAATGTAGTACATTAATTACATTTAGTATCTTTTTTATTGAAAATCTTTTAACAAATCTTAATATATATAACACTGAATTTCTTTGGATTTTATAGTAAATTTCTTTTAAGAACAAATATAGCACTTTTGAACCATTGGTATATGGATTTAACATTCACAAAAATTACAAGGCAGTCGAAAATGTTCACTCCTGATGCATAATGAGGGGACACAAATATTGAATTAATTTTTTTTTAATGAATTTGAATTTTATATAAGCCTGCAAAAATATCTGTTATTTTATGGATAGATAAAACATGCAATTTAAGAACACACTGTTTAAAATGTAAACCATGTTCTTCAGGGGTAGATCCAGCCATTTAAAAAAAGGGGGGTCCCAACCCAGGACAAAGGGGGGTTCCAACTATATGTTCCCATTCAAATGCATTGATCGTCCAAAAAAAAGGGGGGGTTGCAACCCCTGGAACCCTCCCCCTGGATCCGCCACTCTTCTTAATAGCTTTTGCAACTATCTCAGTACATTTAAGTACCGGTCTGACTTTCTAAACGAAGAAGTGAGATAAATGCTGTAAACAGTGTAGTTAATATGTTATGGGTTCTTTCATTAGGAATTTATATACAGATTTGACTATTACCATAAAAAAGTCTGATTTATTTTGAGAAAACTAATTTACGGCCTTCGTTAATGAAAGTGGGAGTAGATCAGTTTATCAAGGAGTGTAATTATGTCTTTTTATAGTTTTTTATGTTTTCAAATAATGGTATTATATTGATCTAGAAAAGCCTAGAAAAGAAGAACTAATCAAGGTAGCTCAGACAGCCTTGTACTATAAACACATACACCAAGATTAAGAAGATGAGTACCATATAACTATGAGGCAGATTTGGGGGGACATTAAGAGGACAATATAAGTTTTGCGGCTATAAACAAATGTCCATACAATATATGACAAGTTCTAAATTCCAGGAGTCTAGAAAATTTGTGAACAAATTCAACATTGGTGAATACCTATATTAAGTGCCACCAATACTAATTAAGTTCCTTTAATGACAAAAAACATTAAACATATCATAAAAAAAGATGCCAAATGGATCATTGGTTGGTACATGATGACAGATCTAGAGGTAACATGAACATGAGAAACTTACTCTTCCTAATAATCATGTTTATATAATCATGGACAATCATTTTTCCTAAAAAAGAAGAGAAAAGTAATTATATGGCAGTCTGTGCCAAATTTTTTTAGGGCTTGTCTGACAGAAAGAGAAATTTTAACTTTTCTACTTTATATTCAACCAAAAAATCTTAAAATTTCTGTCTGACCGAAAAAAAAATCTGACATTTTGTAGGTCAGACAGAGTTTCGCATACACTGATATGGAAGTAATATTTAGATTTATTTGGAGTTGTTTTTTCTACTTTCAGTATGCTCTATTTGGAACATGACATAGATCAGCTCAGTTTAACAGAAAAGTCCTCCGACTCATCGCCATCACCCACCGTACCTCACTCAGCTCCCGCCTCAACCACAACCCACCAAGACGAAGTTACCTACCGAGACGGTGTTACAGAAAGAGGATTCTTTGAGGGTCTTCTTGGATGTTTACGTCCAGTTTGGACAATCATAGGAAAGGCAGCAGTTAATGAACTTAAAAATGAAGGTAAGGGATAAGTTATTGTAAATTAAAGGGAGACAATCTCAATACAATTTTTGCAAAAATTGAAGATGAACAGCTAAGACAATGATACACAGTATTTGGTAAGAAATTGTCAGAAATTAAAAATTAAGTACATGTATATTTCAGATAAAAAGTACATTTTCTGACATATTAAATAGCTATGCATTTCATTCCAATTTTGTTTTTTTATGTTTTTGTTTTTCCTATGGTGTTCTGGTATAATAGAAAAACAAAAGGATATGGGGTATTTATCCATGTATCCATGACACAAAATCAATACATGCACAGAAACAAAAACAAAACAAAAAAACACAGGAAGCAAAGAATCTTTAGGTTTTTTTTCGATTTGTGAGTTTGACTATCCCTTTAATATCTTTCGCCTCTCTTTCATAATAGTTATGTCACATGCATGTATAGTTAATGGAACAAAATAGTGGTTGTAATTGTTACTTAAGGAGGCTTTTCTAAAACATGCATCCTGATGGAATGTTCATAATAGTTAATCTAAAGAGAATTGAAAAATTATATCGTAAATAACGGGATATCCAACTTCCTGTATGAATTTTCAGCTGATGCTCTATTTATTGTATTATATGTTCCGAATATGGCATTTTTCCAAAACATTAGAGCACTTTAAACATACAAGTTTTGAAGAGAATCGTGAATGAAGACTTTAAAAGGATGAGTACTGTAATGCATTACATAATTTAAAATCCTAATATTTTTTTTGTATAACTTAAATTTAAATTACATGTTATTGTATTTTAACATACTGTAAATTCAGAAATTATTTCGTGCATTTATTATTACAATTTGTCATTTTAGACTAAAATGCTATTTGAATAATATTTGCAATATTGAGAAAAATTCTGTTTCATTCATAGAAACATTTCAAAATGTGATTTTAAATTATTCAGATTATAACCCTACAGTTGCATTATTGGCAATAATAAAAACATCGCAATAAGTTCTGAATTTACAGTATAATGAAAGATTTAGAAATTTAGTGATGTTTTGCAGAAGCCTTTTAATGTCTTCAAGGATAAAGGTAGGATTGCGTTTTGAAGCACTTGAAATAGCGCCAATATGGTATTGTTTAGAAGAATAGCATGATTGATTTAGCAATCCGTTTGATAAAGCGATAATAATTGTTATGAATTGTAATTATGTAACGATATTGATTAGTCTTTGGAGAAAAGTAATTCGACTGTTGTTTAAATTATATTCGTTAATTTTCTTGTCAGATTTGATCAGTATTAAAGACCCAAGTCAATATTGCAGCTCAGCTTTCTTAATCTGTGTTTTGATAATTTGATTGATTGCGATATCTATTTTCAAAAGTACAGTTAGTGTTTTTAGTTACTGTCAAACAGGCATTATATTTGACTTGTTCCAATAAAAAAAGATTTGGCTTAAATGTTAATTAGACATTTAAACATGGTTGTCTGTGATCGTAGACATGGAAATTGGGGTTACTTCTCAGACTGGATTTATTATAAATAAAATTCATTAGGTACCAATTTTTATGGATTTTTTGGGTAGATGCAAACCACACATTTAGATGTTTAATAAGGTACAAGTTTCCTAGTTTGTTATCTCATATTAAAGCAACACGACTGGTACCACATGTGGAGCAGAATATGCTTACCCTTCCTGAGCACCTGAGATCACCCATAGTGTTTGGTGGGGTTCGTGTTGTTAATTCTTTAGTTTTCTATGTTGTGTCATGTGTCCTATTGTTTGTCTGTTTGTCCTTTTTAGCCATGGTGCTGTCAGTTTATTTTCGATTTATGAGTTTGACTGTCCGTCTGGTATCTTTTGTCCCTCTTTTATAGGGTTGTATGGATATTTTTGGAAAGCCATGACCTCTAGAATCCACCAAAACAGGAGCCTCTTCAATTAAGTTATATCATCTGCTAAAAAATGAAGTATATGTTTTCACAAGCTCAGTCAGGCAGACTCACAGTGCTACTGAGACTTACTCTAACCATTAACACTATGGACATATTTTATTAAGCATATATTAGTCGTTTTTAGTCTCGCCCAAGTAAAGTACTGTAAATTCAGAAATTTGTGTGTGCATTTATTATTACGATTTTGTCATTTTAAACTGAAATACGATTTTAGTTTTTGCAATATTGAGAAAAATCCTGTACAATTAAAAAAAATCAAAATGCCAATTTAAAATTATTGTGATTATTAAACCCTGTTGTATTTTCAAAATAATAAAAACATCGCAATATTTACTGAATTTGCAGTATTGATATTTCTACTGGGAGATCGTAAACATTTAATATATAGAGAATAATACATGGCAAAATCCGTATCATATGTCGTATCATCCCGAGACATCAATATCAGCCCAAGGGCCTTTAGGCCCGAGGGATGATATTGGTCGAGGGTGATACGGCATGTGATACGGATTTTGCCATGTATTATACGCTTTATCATATATTTCAACAGAAGAGTATTACATGTATATTATATGAACTGTTTTCTGATCCATAGCACTGGGTTACCTTCAGTTCTGCTTTTGTCTTGTTTCAAAGTCTTAAAATAACTGCTCAATTATTTATACGAAGCACCTGGGTAACCTTACAATCTGTTGCTTTAAAAATATTTTGTTTAT
Source organism: Mytilus galloprovincialis (assembly GCF_965363235.1). Lineage (NCBI taxonomy): Eukaryota > Metazoa > Mollusca > Bivalvia > Mytilida > Mytilidae > Mytilus > Mytilus galloprovincialis. The sequence continues at coordinate 39,034,564 of NC_134851.1, read as the reverse complement.
TATTGTATTTATTTGAGTGTTTTGTATTTTTTATAGTTGCATTTAGTGTGCCAAAAAATATGTTGTGAAAACTTGATGTTCGTGACGTCACATACAACATAAAAACTTGACGTTCGTGACGTTACATACCAAATAATGACGTCATTAAAAAAATTGACCTATTTTGAGGAAATTTTTTCTTAAGCAAAAAAAAAAAAAACCAAACAACTGACTTTATGTAAAAAAAAAAAAAAAAAAAAAAAGGTATGCGATACGGGTTTTACCATGCGATACGGGGTATGCGATACGGGTTTAGCTATGCGATACGGGGTATGCGATACAGGGTAGGTGATACAGACTGAAAAAACGAACCTTTATTAGATATACAAAATAGCTGTATTTTGTACTAAATATATGATAAATATAATTATTTTGAACTTATGACTTTTTTCTGTCAAAGATCATCATGACAGAAATAAAAGCAAATTAAGACAAGAATTGATTCTGTCATGCTTGCCAATAGAAAGGCACTCTTGAAAGTGATTTTTGACTACAAGTCTGTCTAGCTTTTCTCTGGTCTCTTTTATTGTAATAGTTCAGACAAACTTAATTTAGGAAAAATAATATCATAATTTTATTACAAGCGATAAAATGATAATATACAATATCGGTTATCTTATAATTGATCTTGCATGTGATGCCCGGCTTTATATGGAGTTTTCACGAAAATTTATGACAAAAGTTGCAACATATGGTTTTTTCACATTGCATTAAATGTCTTTTTGTTGTTTAAATAGACCGAGGAAATGTTGCGTGATATTTGATAATTTAAACTCTTCAAAAAATGCAAATTAGGCTTTGTTTGCACAGCAAAATTGAAATTATAAAATTTATGATATTAATATTGTAAAGAAAAAAGGATGATTTTTCCATGGAAGAGAATTAATTGCTTGTAAAGTGGTTTCTTGGATGGGTATAGATTTAATGGAGGAATTTTTAAATAATTTTTTTATATAAATACTAGAAATGAACAGAAATATTTTTTTTGAAGTAAGCATTTCTAGAATGATGTTTTTTTTTTAGACTTAAAGCATATATCTTGTTTGAATGTTTATGTGGACATTTAAGATAGTATTGTAAATGCATATCAACTATATAACAGAGGTGTAGTACAGAAGGGATGGTCTGAATTAAGTGTGGGACCAACTTCTGAAAGTGACAGTAAATTTGATTGATTGATTGATTGTTGGTTGCTTTACGCCGCATTAGCACAAAAAGGCTATATCGCGGCGAGAGCTAATTGGAATATTTTTACAATTGTAAATAAGATACAGTCTAATTGTTAGTTTAGAAGTTTAAGTCTGAGTATCCTCTTTTATTTTTAGGGGGGCACTAAGGTGGCAGAGTGGTGTAAATATTTACTGCTGTAATCACTAGCCAGTCAACATTGAGGTTTTGAGAACCAACCCTGCTCATGTGGGTGCACTTAACACAATATTAATTGACTAGGATTGTCAGTTTTCCTATCAATGGCCAGTGGTTTTCTCTGGGGTATTCTAGCTTCCTCCACCAATAAAAACTAAATCAATGCTTAAAAGTGATTTTTCTCATTTTCCTGCATACCTGCCAACTGTCACTATTGGGGGGTGGGGGGGGGGGGGATATCCCCCATGGAGGCTCCCAAATTGAAATTTTGAAAGAGCAATTGTGTCAACAATTTTAAACAAAAAAAATAATTTTACAATGACTTTAGGCTTATAAAAGTATGAAGAAGCCAAAAAACAACATTAAAATGTATTTGTAGGGCCCCTTGAAGGTTTTTTAGGACTATGGCAGCCATCTTACATGCAAAACCCCCATTGGCATTTTGAAAAGTTGGCAGGTATGTTCCTGACCAGTGCAAAGTTTCAACAATAAAATATATGATGCTTTAAATTTTACAAAGATAGACAACTTTATAGATAAATTTAGTCTTTGCTTTCATTGAATTCTACAAAATCAATTACTGGTATGAAATTGAGCCATTACCCATTAAGGACTATCAAAATATCCTAAAGAATGGTCAGACCTACAGGTCAAGCAGGTTCCACAATAATTATTTCTGTAATTTTCTGCCCATAAAATGGAATCACATGGCATGTTGCTATAACAAGTCCCATAAATAGTCATTGAACTTTGGCCGTATGTCATTATTTTATGACTTGGACGCCTTGTTATTATCCTGACGTTTGACATTAGAGGCTGGATGAATTAGTAAATACAAGACGCCAAATAATTACGGATATAAAACGTATTAGAGAAACAGATGAGGAATAATTAGCAAGTCCAATATTTCAGAGTAGAAATGTTTATGAACCAAATGAATGAAGATGATAATTAGCAAATTCAATATTTTCCAATTACAAATCTTTATTAGCGACTTGTAGAAAAAGATAAAATGAACTTCACCATTCCTTTCGAATACAAGATGGATTTTGATATTGACTTGATCATGATCTTTAGAGTGTTTTAATCAATTCTTCCTGTAATTAAACTTGGTCAGTCAAAGAAATAATTTGTCATTATTGTAATTAAATGAATGTTTTCAACCATTTTCTGTACTGATTATTTGAAGAAACATTTTAATAATCAGTTTAATACAGCTGTTGAGTACTGTTAGAAATTTTGAGTGAAAATTCTCATTTAACCATCCCTAGCTATAAGACATGTATAAAGATCATATTTTCTTCTTTTGAATGAATATGTAAAATGTGTTTAATATAAAAAAGAAGATGTGGTATGATTGCCAATGAGACAACTATCCACAATAAATCGAAATGACACAGACATTAACAACTATAGGTCAGCGTACGGCCTTCAACAATGAACAAAGCCCATACCGCATAGTTAAGCTTCTTAAGTGTTTAAACTTTGCAGTTTGCCTGACTGCATGAAATAACAAAAACTAGCACCTCAAATTAGTTATATAATACCAGTATCAATACTAATTGTTGGTGACTCTTTTGCCTTCAATGATTTGAATATTATGTGTAAAAAAATAATTGATTTGACGGGATGCACTTAGAATTATAAAATTTCACCATCCAATAATACAATTTTACACATCCTCGCTGTGGAAGTCCATTAAAGAATTAAAAGTTAATTACAATTTAAGCCAATTTCTTAATGTTGCATAATACTCACAAAATACAAACAAATGTGTAACCGAGTTCCATTGTTACAATTTTATTTTGCTGAAAAGTGCAATGGTTTTAGATAAATTTATATATATATGGCAGTGCTAAAATTCTCCCCACAAAGTGTGAAAAGATACTGAAGATGTGATGGTTTAAAAAAAAATCTGGTTTCATAATTTTCTTTTACCATATAATGATGCTCTTAAAAGAAGCTAAAGGGAGATAATCCATTGTTTTTTTTCCTCCAACAAACAAATCTGTTACCTAGAAATATTGAACAATCCAATTTTGTTCTTGTTTTTAATTTAGTATTATTGTGGACAGTTCATGATACATTATGTCAGGTATATAGCCTGTGAATTTTGTTGTTGTTGACCAAACTGATGTGCATAGATGCTCACTGTATTTCAGTAGACATTATTCTACAGTCTAACAAAATGCCAACTCCACATTTAATTCATCTGACAATCACAAATGGCATCATTTATGATAATACTTTATTTAAATACTAATATTAGGTCTCTAAAGGTATAATTAATAATGCATCACTATTTCATACACTTGCAAATAAAAGAATTGACTGAAAAATCTTCAGACTGAAACATTTTGAATTTTTTTAGACAAATATATTATTGACTACAAAATACTAACCCCACATTTAAATCTATCTGATGATCAAAAATAGCATTATTGATGGGGATATTATAATTTAGATAGGAATGTTATAACAAGAAGTCTATTCCTCAAGATTGTAAGATTATCCACTTGAAAATGAGATAATTTCTTTTTAAATCTTTTTGCTTACAGGCTGTTCTTTATTAGATATACATGTAATTTTAATTTTAGTTTCTTGTGTATAATTTGGAGTTTAGAATGACGTCCATTATCACTGAACTAGTATAGATATTTATTTAGGGGCCAGCTGAAGGATGCCTCCAGGTGCAGGAGTTTCTCGCTGCATTGAAGACCTATTGGTGACCTTCTGCTGTTGTCTGTTCTATGGTCGGGTTGTTGTCTCTTTGACACATTCCCCATTTCCATTCTCAATTTTATTGTACATACAGTCTACAAAATGCTAACCCCACATTTAATCCATCAGACAATCAAAAACAGCATGCTTTTATGAGGATATTTTGAATTTTATTTCAAGAAATCCATATCTTAAGATTTATAAGAATACATCTATACACTTGCAAATGAGAGAATTTCATTTTAAATCTTTTTGCTAACATTCTGAATTTCATTAGGCAATATTTTGTAGTCTACAAAATGACAACCCCGCATTTAATCCATCCTACGATCACAAATAGCATCATTTGATCTAGCTATATAATATACATTGTTCCAATATTGATTTCGCTGTCGGAAATAATTTCTACAGATCATATCAAGCCGTGCTTCAATTTCCTCGCGTATTGATGGTAAAATTATATAAATACAAAAGTTGGCATTGCACGTCTGTATCTCTGTATGTTATTAAATTGCTTTGTACAATTGGAAGAAGGCATTTTTTGACTCGTTAATGAATGGATTCTTTTTTAATCAAAAAGTCGTCAGGATGTTTAAGATGTGAAAGTTTTGATTTATTTAGTTATATCATTGTCTGTTTAAATATCTAATTGAAAGGAATTCAGACAGATTTTAAAGGAAAACATTTTTGTTCATAATCTCATATTATGGCAAAAGTTAAGGTGACAAGGAAAATGACTATAATAATGGTTCATTTAGAATGGTGTTTAATATACTGGGTTTTTTTTCTCATAAGCTTTCTTTTTGTTTATTTCACATTAAACATTTGTAATAATTAAATTTCTTTTTTTTTTAAATTCTTGATTTGAAATGATTGAAATCACACAACAGAATTCACAAAAAATCTCTTCAAAAGGGGGCAGATAGAAACTACAGATAACTTTACGACCTTGAACAATGAGTAAAGCTATAGAATAACAGGCTCTGTGGCATGACAAAATATAAGAGTTCTGCAAGTTCATTTGTAACGATAAAGTTTTCTTTTGTTATATGGTACTATTACAGTGAAGTTTATAAGCTTTAAGGTCCAAGTATTTTATAACATGCACCAGTAGAGGTAAATTCAACAAAAAAACACCCATAAAAATATATGACAGGTGACTAGCTTAAAATGACGAAAATAGCTATTTCAAGATTTGACACTGCATGTTGTGAGATTTTTATTTTTAATTCTGAAATTTCATTATCTGTTGGTATTTTACCTCAGAAATCAATAAAGTTAACAGCCCTAGAAATAGCCTTTAAATCAATTTATGAGATGCTGAATTACAATTGCTGTAGGATTCAATTTACCCATGTTTTGCAAATATAATAAATCCTGTAGTCATTTCAAGTGAAATAAAAATTCAAAAGTGCAATGAATCTTTAAAATAGTGTCCTCTCCCATGCCAGCAGCTAAAATCAATATAGACTTTTAAAGTACAGGGGTGTTAAAGGGGATATACATACAATGGGAAATAAACTGTTCTCTGGAGCCCATGGTTTTATATTATTATTTCTCTGAACTTACTACACTGTAGGTGTTTTTATTCCCACAGTAAATAGCCTCAATGTGTATTGTATTATAATGATAAATAACCTTTCTACCTATAGTAATAATAGTTAGAAATCAATTTATAAATTTCAGTACATTTAATTTTCGATGGTAGATGTTATTAGTTTCATTACAATTGTAAGACATCCTCTAGCACAGGTCAATATATGTATCTACGACAAATTATATACCATTTATAGAATCAATAAAAAGATGGTAGATTAAAGTCACGATTTCAACAACCTGTTACACCAATAACTTGAATCTGAACGGCCATTTTCTTTTACATTGACGTCAACAATTTTTTGACAACATTACCTGAAAATTCTGTGTTTGTGAAATGATGATTGTGGAAGTTTAATTGTTTGTTTTTCGGATGTTGAATATTTTAATGCGTAAGAAAGATACATGTGGCCATGGGCAGGATAAAACTATGGAAACAGATTTGTTGTTATTTGTGTGGGGATGTATTGAGGGGTATGTGTCTATTTCATCAGCTGTTTATTGTAAACATGTCAACAAAATATAAACATATGTTGTTTTCTTGCATCAATGTATAAGGATACAATTTAAGTCACATTTACTTTAATTTGCTGTGTAACAAACTTCTAAATGTAAAATCAAGTATTTCCATTAAATGCAAGAAAAATTCAGCTTATTAAATACTTTTTGGGGCATTTGTAACACAATTTTCTACAGTGAACTGAACACCTAATGCTATATCCCTACTTTTTGATTGGGACTGTTCAAGCCATTTTTAAAGAGGGTTTCCCAACCCAGGAGAAAAGAGGGGTTTATACCATATGTCCCCATTCAAATGCCTCGATCATCCCCCAAAAAAGGGGGGTTCCGACCCCTGGGCCCTCTCTCTTTTCCATTACTGTTGAACAAAATGTTTTCATATTTGGTCAGCAACTTGTCCGTGATGATTTGTAATGCTATAAAATCTGTGGGACCTCAACTTACCTGCTTTCCTAAACTTTGAATTATGAGTGGGTCACTGGGGTATGCATCCTGTTTAGTGCATTATTAATTTGGTGTTGAAGTTGATATGAATCAGTTAGTGCTACTTAATTCAAAAGTTATATTTTTCAAATTATAAGGCCCTTTGGCTAATTTTCACTGTTTGTGCAACCATAATGAGTAGGGCACAGATTTTCATGATGAAGGTAAAATGGTTTTAAAAGTTCAGGAAAACAACATTAAAACAGAACAGTTGCTTGGAAACATGCATAGAATTTCCCATACTTTCATACTATTTCCACTTCTATTAAAAAAACTGCCCCTATTCAATGTGGCCTATTATCTTTAATGCATGTATACCATTTTACCATCAATAACAAAACCTGAACCTGAGAAAAGAACATTTGGCCAAATATTGAGAACCTGTTCAAAATGTGATCCAAATGTTGAACCTGAAAAGAACACATGCCTAATGGTTTGAACCTGATTTGTCCCAAATTACATAAGAACCAAATTAAAATGTGGTTCATTAAGTGTTGAACCGAAAAAAGACATGGCTTCAATGTTTGAAAGGGATTTGAACATGTCCCAAATCTATATTAGAATCCAATTGAAATGAGATCCAAAAATTGAACCAGAAAAGAACATGGGCCACAGTGTTTGAATCTGACTTTAACATGTCCCAAATATTTGAACCATATTAAAATATAATGAATACGTTAACCACAAAATAACATGGCCTAGATATTTGAACCTGATTTGAACCTGTTCCAAAATATTACAATCCAATTAAAAAGGGATCTAAATACTGTCATCACTGATGTGGAATATAATTCTTAAACCAGAAAAGAGCATTACTCAGCATGGTCTGAAACAGAAAGTTGTTTGAGCATAAGAATTTGCAACAATTTTTCTCACTTTGCGACAACTCTCTCATATTGTGACAAAAACTTTTCCAATCTCATTAAGACAGCAAGTTCTTCTCTCACATTGTGACAACACTTTCTCAACACACATTGTGATGACAAGTTCTCCACACACATTGTGACAACACTTTCTCCACACTCATTGTGACCACAAGTTCTCTTCTAACATTGTGACAACACTTTCTAAACATGTATTGTGACAACAATTTCTAAACATGCATTGTGACAACAATTTCTAAACATGCATTGTGACAACACTTCCTCCACACACATTGTGATTAAAAGTTCTCCTCCCTCATTGTCGACACCACTTTATTAACATGCATTGTGATGACAAGTTCTCCTGTCACATTGTGACAACACTTTCTCAACACATTGTGATGACAAGTTTTCTTCTCAGATTTTGAAAACACTTCCTCCACACACATTCAGACATTAAGTTCTCCTTTCACATTGTGACAACACTTTCTCCACACACATTGTGACAACAAGTTAAATTCCCTCTCAGACTGTGACAACACTTTCTCCACATGCATAATTCAGTATTGTGACAACAAGTTCTCCTCTCAGATTATGACAACACTTTCTCCACACACATTGTGACAACAAGTTCTCCTCTCAGATTATGACAACTCTTTCTCCACACACATTGTGACAACAAGTTCTCCTCTCAGATTATGACAACACTTTCTCCACACACATTGTGACAACATGTTAAATTCCCTCTCCGATTGTGACAACACTTTCTCCACATGCATAATACCTACAGCATGTACAGCATTATGACAACAAGTTCTCCTCTCACATTGTGACAACAGCTATTCTTCTCACATTGAGACTACAACTTTATCTGTCACAACGTCACGACAACTTCTCCACTCACAATGTGACAAGTTCTATCAGGTATGTGAAAGATCTATATTTTTGTTCACTCTTTTTTATGACTTGTGGATAAAATAACGGTATACTTTTTGTGCCCTGTCGAAGAGGAGGGGGCATTAAGTTTACCCTTGACAGTCTACATCTACATGTCCCAAAATTAGTTTCTGGTCTCACTAACTGTAGTTTGCCTCAATCAAATGTTATGAAACTTTTACACAATGCTTATTACCACATAACACAAATAAAGTTTGAATTTGGGTGGCGTCACTTTTACCATTTTTAGAGTTATTTCCTTTTACATATGGACAAATTTAGCAGTTTTTCGTATTTATTCTGTAATTTAAGTTTGCTTCAACCAAATGTTATGAAACTTATACCCAATGCTTAGATCCACAAAACTTAGATACAGTACAAATTTGGATAGTACAAATCTTTGACTGTTCTTGAGTTATGTCCCTTTATAAGATTATATATTCAAGCAGGGGCATCTATAATCTATGTCCCATGGACACATTCCCCTTTTATTTCTTGAAACTCTTCAGTTTGGGAATAGATAATATACCATAGAGAATTATATACTTTGTAAAGCAGTTGAGGGTTCAGAATAAAATGACCCACACCTATTTTTTTTTTTAAATGCTGGGTGTGGCAGATAAAAATTTACACAAAAAAATTATAACGTAAAGTAAAAAGGTGTCACTATGGCTACTTATCAATGCACCCTGATTATAGAACATTTGTGAGAAGGGGGTGGAAGGCAGAAATTGAGAATTTCATTTTAAAATGATGAAAATTGAAACCAATAGAATGCATAATATACTGTATGTTTTAGCTGTTCACATAAAAATATTTCAATCTCAAATAACATAATAAATAACCTACAAGGTTATAAAAAAATCTATATTCAATCCTAAAAAAAGAGTTGATAATAAAAAACTGTTCAAGGTTGTCAGGGAACACACTATTTAAATTAAGTATTGATTATTTATGTCAAATTTCAGACTCCATCTCTGATGTAACATGGTGTTGTATTTTGTTCAAGCTGTCACGCCAAATCATGTGAGATTGTGGAAATATTGATCCCATTTACTGCAGTTAATATTGATTCTATATATAGGCTAAGGCAGATTATAAGGAAATACAGTTATTCAGTATTTATTAAGTAGTGCGTGAACATATTTCTTATTTGGTTTTAGTAAAATTGATCTTTTTCGATTTGTGAAACTTTGGATTCAGATTTTGTTTGGTGTTTTATTAGCAGACGATTAATTTGGGTCAAATGTCAATGAGATATAGCTTACAACCCAATGACACAAATAAAAAGACAAAGGACATCTTAAGGACAACATGTGGTCTTCAACAATAGAAATGAAAACGTCTATACAATATGTCAAGTTCTAAATAACCTAGTCTAAAAAGTTTAAAAGGGATTACGAATATCTTTCATTCAAAAGTTCAATGTAGGATAAAAAACTTAATTCACATAGTTTTTTCACTCCTCCCCTTCTTAGCTTAATTTAAGAAAAATTGATTGACCAATAGGGATACATGTAAAATTGATGTCAGAAAACTTGCAGCAATTTTAACCCCCAAAATATTTGATTTAAGTTTTTTATCCTATATTGATCTTTTGATGTCACTCATAATAATTACCAGAAAAGTGAAAAATCAACAATTATCATCTTTTTATGAAAAAGGATGGCAGAAATACATCTATTTTCCTGGTAAAGAAATATGCAGTAATTAAGGTCAGGTAAAAGCATTCAAATAAAAGCCAACCTACTTGTATATATATATAAAAGCAGTTTGATGTTTTAATAGCAAAATTTGATTTGATTTTTGATTTTTGGTGTATTCATGCCACTTTGAAGCAACGCATTCAAACGGCCAGTTTTTATTGTTGGCGGAATCAAGAGAGCCTGGAGAAAGCCACTGACTTTGGATATGAAAACTGCCAATCATATTCAACTAAGATTGGAGACGAGTGCACTGGCACAAGCGGGGTTTGAACTCACAACCTCTTTACAACCTCTTTACGAATGAAGAAATTTGTTTATATACTCTTAGTCTGGGGCATCAAATTTCAACAATATAAATAAAGATTAAGTACTTTACACAACAGCATACACAAATTCTCATTGTGGAATTGCTGACAGATTACTTTTTTGATATCTATAATTCTTTTTTCTTCTAGATGACTGGGAGATACCATTCGAAAATATTACAGATTTACAATGGTTAGGAAGTGGAGCCCAGGGTGCAGTCTTCCTGGGCAAACTTAACGGAGAAGAAGTTGCTGTTAAAAAAGTCAGGGACGTCCATGAAACGGACATTAAAAATCTTAGAAAACTTAATCATCCAAATATCATTTCATTTAGGTAAGAAAAAATTTCAAAGTCTTTAAATATGAATAACATTTTTTTGTCACCTTAAAAACATGTATTTTAGCCCAAAGTAACACTTAATATTTCTAACAGTTAAATACATGTAGTTTTAAAATTTGTGACTTGCACGTTTTCCCCAACAGAGAAAGAAATTCTAATATTTTCAATTTTAAATACAGTTTTATTAGAAGTATTTTGTGAACAGGGTGACTTTTTCCCCTTAATATCATGCAAAGCTGCAACAGTTCTATTTGTTTATTTTTAAAAGCTTTATATCTATTTCCAGATGAATTTTATAAAAATAATATGCAACAGCTTGCAAAGAGAGGTGTGTTTCTTTTGTTGCCTAAAATATGCATTATATCAGCTCATTGGTCAAGTTCTTGTCTCTTTGACACATTCCCCAATTTCCCTTTTCAATATTAATATTATTTTCATAGCTGCCTTTTCTTTTCAATATTTCCAATTATATAAAAAACACAGATAAAGACTATTTGTAGAGGTTTTATGGTTAATGTTTTATAGGTTTACACTTGTATAGTATTTCAACTATCTCAGAAAATTTATCCCTGAATAAGCAGAAAATCGTACATTAACAACTCCCACATAACATTGTGACGTCAATTTCGATCGGATGTTGTATTTCGGTCAATATTTTCCAACTTGCAGACGACAGTTCAATAATAGTCTTGTTTTTTTTTCTTGTAAACTGTAATAACTCATCGACATTTTATCTTTCTTTTTTTTCGTTGGAGAAGAATTATTATGTTTGAAATTTTATTGAATGTAATTTGAATGAAACTCAATCAACATTTTATCTTTTTTTTTCATCAGAGAAGAATTATTGTGTTTGAAAATTTATTGAATGTAATTTGAATGAAACTCAATTGTTTTAATCCAAGAGAATTTATTATTCATTAATTGATTTATAATATGTAAGAAGACAACAAGATTTTTTTAACATTAAATTTTTAAATTGAATTCAATATTTTAATGGAATCGACACCCTCATAGAATTTGGGGTGGAAATCAAGGCTGATTAAAAATCGATTTGAAATTTAAAAGTACAGATTAAACTATAGTTCTGAAAGATGGTTATTTTCAATTTTATTTTAAACTTTTATTCTGATCTGAAGCATTTTCTCCAGCAGAAATATCTTTAGTAGACAACCTACTAATTAGTTATAGAAACTGTTCATTTTCTGGTCAGATTTAAAAGTAAAAAAGGTGCCTTCTTTTATCAAAGGGATCTTATAAATTGTAACTTTAGAAATTATTGTATGCATTTATTTTTGCAATTTTGTCATTTTTGACTAAAATGTAATTTTAAAATTTGCTAAATTAAGAAATATTCTGTTTATTCATATATAAAATTTTAAAATGCGAGTTTAAATGATTGCCATTATAATCCTCTCCCATTTTCCCGATAATAAAAACATCACAATAATTTTGAATTGACAGTTGTACTTCATTACTACAGCAATTGCTAGCCTGTTTTTCTGTCTGCTTATATTGCTAGTTTACTCTGCAATGCAGAGTCCGTCCGCATCCTCAACCAATTAAAAACTGACCACCACAGGATGTATCCAATTGCATTGAAAGTGTCATTAAACATGGACAAACAAACATAAATCAAAAGTATATAAAATGGAGAATGGAAATGGGGAATGTGTCAAAGAGACAACAACCCGACCATAGAGAATTAAGACAACAGCAGAAGGTCAACAACAGGTCTTCAATGCAGCGAGAAATTCACGCAACCAGAGGCGTCCTTCATCTGGCCCCTTAGCAAATATATATATACTAGTTCAGTGATAATGAACACCATTCTAGACTACAAATTATATATATGTATACCTGACCCTGTATAGAATACACTACAATACATGTGGACTATGTCATTTTATTAACCAGATTTTTGTGACAAAAATGTCAGTTATTGATTTGGGGATGTATGGCGGGGGGGGGGGGGGGGGGGGGGGGGCTCTCCATCCAAGTCAAATTTAAAAGTAAACCATTGAAGGTTTTAGAACAGCCTTCAACACAGAGCCTTGGCTAAAACTAAACAGCAAGCTAAAAAAAGGCCTTCAAAATGACTAGTGTAAAACCATTCAAACAGAAAAACCAAGGATCTAATCTATATCATAAAATTGAGAATGGAAATGGGGAATGTGTCAAAAAGACAACACCCCGACCATAGAACATACAACAGCAGAAGATCACCAACAGGTGTTCAATGCAGCGAGAAATTCCAGCACCCGGGGGCATCCTTCAGCTGGCCCCTAAACAAATATATACTAGTTCAGTGATAATGAATAAATTACCAATATTATAACAATGTTCCATTTTTATTTCAGGGGTGTATGTACCCAAGCACCATGTTACTGCATCATCATGGAATATTGTCCATATGGACAACTTTACGAAATACTCAAAGATGGAAAGGAAATCCCCCCTGCTTTAATATTGGACTGGTCCAAACAGATAGCCAGTGGGATGAACTATCTCCATAGTCATAAAATTATACACAGAGATCTCAAATCACCAAAGTAAGTGTGTACACAAATAATAAACTGATTTCCTGACAACTGGTTGAAAATAATAGACCTGTTTCTTGCCCCCTGGTTGAAAAATAATAAACTGGTTTCCTGCCACCTGGTTGAAAAATGATAAAACGGTTTCTTGCCTCCTGGTGGAGAAATGATAAACTGGTTTCTTGTCTCTTGGTTAGAAAATAATAAAATGATTTCCTGCCACCTGGTTAGAAAACAATAAACTGGTTTCCTGCCACCTGGTTGAAAAAAAATAAACTGGTTTCCTGCCACCGGGTTGAAAAATAATAAATTGTTTTCCTGCCTCCTGGTAGAAAAAAAAGTTTATAGGTTATGTATTAAAAATCGATTTATTTTTAAAAATCTTTAACATAGACTATATAGGTTAAAGCTCTGGACATAAACAGGGCTTAGTCACGACGGGTGCCACATGTGGAGCAGGATCTGCTTACCCTTCCGGAGCACCTGAGATCACCCCTAGTTTTTGGTGGGGTTCGTGTTGTTTATTCTTTAGTTTTCTATGTTGTGTCGTGTGTACTATTGTTTTTCTGTTTGTCTTTTTTATTTTTAGCCATGGCGTTGTCAGTTTGTTTTAGATTTATGAGTTTGACTGTCCCTTTGGTATCTTTCGTCCCTCTTTCAAACATGTCTGTACCTTTATTAAATTCAAAGACTAAACCATATAGTCAGCTATAAAAAGACCCAGACATGACATTTGAAAAAATTCAAACTAGAAAAGAAAGGTCTGATTTATATCAAAAAAATTTAAACAATATATAAAAACAAGTATTCAGACAGCAACCCAAAGTTAATAGTTGATATTTTCGGATACTTAAAATGAAAATGTTAAAGATCTTAAAACAGACAGTCAGCAATATCAAACCAATATTACAGTTGGCTTATAATCTAGTTATCTAAGCAAATTATTCTGTTTACTGTATATTCAGAATATTAAATAACCCAATAATATTAACTTGAATAGGCTACAACATTATTCCCAAGTGTTTAAAAAATTGTCCAATAAAAGCTTTCCATTTGATATATTATCCTTCAGAAACAAATATATAAAGTTGTAAACAATTAATTGCATTTCTGATCTGATCTGAGGTATATGTTTCATCAGAGATTGAATATTAATACATTCCCTTTCAAGCTGTTTGATATGTTAGTTGAGACATCATTTATAGCGTAGCCTTCATCAATTTTCATGATTGGTAAATTATATTGCGGTTTGAAAATAGAAAATCAAATTTATTTCGAAGCATAATATAATAGGTATTTACTGGAAAAGTGATAAATGAGAGACACTTATTCTAAATTCAGTATTTAACTGATTTGTTTTTAATAAATACTGCCTTTACCTTAGGCACCATTTGGACCTGGATGAAAAATAATATATTATTTCTAAGGGAAGAATTTATAGAAAAGAGACAACAACCCGACCATAGAAAAAAAAACAAAAAAAAAACAACAGCAGTAGGTCACCAACAGGTCTTCAATGTAGTGAGAAATTCCCGCACCCGGAGACGTCCTTCAGCTGGCCCCTAAACAAATATATATTAGTTCAGTGATAATGAACGCCATACTAGTTTCCAAATTGTACACAATAAACTAAAATTAAAATAATACAAGACTAACAAAGTCCATAGGCTCCTGACTTGGGACAGGCGCAAAAATGATAAAAGTTGTCTTTTTCAAATTCTCGTCATTTGGGTCTTCTCTTATTTTGTATCTTTTTCAAACAGTTGAATACAGATAAAAAAAGGCTTGAAGATTGCTTATCATTCCTATTGTAAGCTGCCTCAAGGACACAATATAAAACTCTCATTTATTATTTATGAAGTAAAAGTCGTCACAAGTGCAGAAGCATTACACTGTATAATTCTTTTAATCCCAAGAGCCTGTCAAAACGCAATGAAACCCATGAAATTGATTTTTGATGGTTCGTAAACATTATAAATGTTTTCATAATATGATATGCAGAAATATATGTAAGGGGCACAGGACAGGACATGATACAGGGGCACAGGACAGGACATGATACAGGGGCACAGGACAGGACATGATACAAGGGCACAGGACAGGACATGATACAGGGGCACAGGACAGGACATGATACAGGGGCACAGGACAGGACATGATACAAGGGCACAGGACAGGATATGATACAGGGGCACAGGACAGGACATGATACAGGGGCACAGGACAGGACATGATACTGTAAACCAAATTATTTTCACAAATACTTTATTTCGTGTTTAGTTCTTCTTAATCCATTTCGTGGCAATTTAATTTCGCAATTCTTAAATTGTCTCTACAATGAAGATAGTTAAGGAAAAATCAAAGTTTTACATATTTGTGGCGGTTTATATTCACGTTATTTTTCTACTCGCAAAAGTTGCAAAAATAATTTAAATTGCTCTCAAAAATTAGTTGGTTTACAGTAGTTAAAACAATTTGGTAATGAAGTTGCGTAACAGTGCAGAAATGTCACACATCAATGTTAATGAGTGCTTATTTATCGATGAAATGCACAAGTCTAGACAATTATCACAACGTTTTGTAGGGGTAAAAATAGTTCTCCCAATTTATTGCATTTCATATTCTAAACCCAAAAACTGTGTAATAAGACAAAATTGACAATAAAAGAAAAATGGCTTCCTTAATATACTTGCTGATGAAGTCAGCATTGATGTAAAATTAATGCCATTATTCTATATGTATATCATGAATTATATATAGCCCAAATAAACTGAATACAATCATGGTCAATTTTGTCAGTCACCTGCCATGTACATTAAATAAACACTGTAATGGTCTTTAACAATAATGAAGGAGATAGCTTGAGTATTTCTGCTCTAAAAATTCTTAAATACATTAATTGTGTAGTCCATGTGTATTTATAGTAATTGTGTATTTCTTG